>NC_092170.1:33557024-33684524 GCF_045791955.1 Oncorhynchus clarkii lewisi
ACAGATAACTAGAGAGGGGAGAGGGGGACAGAAAAACAGAGAGGGGAGAGGGGGACAGAGAACTAGAGAGGGGAGAGGGGGACAGAGAACTAGAGAGGGGAGAGGGGGACAGAGAACTAGAGAGGGGAGAGGGGGACAGAGAACTAGAGAGGGGAGAGGGGAGAGGGGGACAGAGAACTAGAGAGGGGAGAGGGGACAGAGAAACAGAGGGGAGAGGGGGACAGAGAACTAGAGAGGGGAGAGGGGGACAGAGAACTAGAGAGGGGAGAGGGGGACAGACAACTAGAGAGGGGAGAGGGGGACAGAGAACTAGAGAGGGGAGAGGGGACAGATAACTAGAGAGGGGAGAGGGGGACAGAGAAACAGAGAGGGGAGAGGGGGACAGAGAACTAGAGAGGGGAGAGGGGGACAGAGAAACAGAGGGGAGAGGGGGACAGAGAGGGGAGAGGGGACAGATAACTAGAGAGGGGAGAGGGGACAGATAACTAGAGAGGGGAGATGGGGACAGAGAAACAGAGAGGCGAGAGGGGGACAGAGAACTAGTGAGGGGAGAGGGGGACAGAGAAACAGAGGGGAGAGGGGGACAGAGAACTAGAGAGGGGAGAGGGGGACAGATAACTAGAGAGGGGAGAGGGGGACAGAGAACTAGAGAGGGGAGAGGGGACAGATAACTAGAGAGGGGAGAGGGGGACAGAGAAACAGAGAGGGGAGAGGGGGACAGAGAACTAGAGAGGGGAGAGGGGGACAGATAACTAGAGAGGGGAGAGGGGGACAGAGAACTAGAGAGGGGAGAGGGGGACAGAGAACTAGAGAGGGGAGAGGGGGACAGAGAACTAGAGAGGGGAGAGGGGGACAGAGAACTAGAGAGGGGAGAGGGGGACAGAGAACTAGAGAGGGGAGAGGGGGACAGATAACTAGAGAGGGGAGAGGGGGACAGAGAACTAGAGAGGGGAGAGGGGGACAGAGAACTAGAGAGGGGAGAGGGGGACAAAGAACTAGAGAGGGGAGAAGGGGACAGAAAACTAGAGAGGGGAGAGGGGGACAGAGAATTAGAGAGGGGAGAGGGGGACAGAGAAACAGAGAGGGGAGAGGGGACAGATAACTAGAGAGGGGAGAGGGGACAGATAACTAGAGAGGGGAGAGGGGGACAGAGAAACAGAGAGGGGGGTGGGGGACAGAGAACTAGAGAGGGGAGAGGGGGACAGATAACTAGAGAGGGGAGAGGGGGACAGAGAACTAGAGAGGGAGAGGGGGACAGAGAACTAAAGAGGGGAGAGGGGGACAGAGAACTAGAGAGGGGAGAGGGGGACAGAGAATTAGAGAGGGGAGAGGGGGACAGAGAAACCGAGAGGGGAGAGGGGGACAGAGAAACCGAGAGGGGAGAGGGGACAGATAACCAGAGAGGGGAGAGGGGACAGATAACTAGAGAGGGGAGAGGGGGACAGAGAAACAGAGAGGGGAGAGGGGGACAGAGAACTAGAGAGGGGAGAGGGGACAGATAACTAGAGAGGGGACAGGGGGACAGAGAAACAGAGAGGGGAGTGGGGGACAAAGAACTAGAGAGGGGAGAGGGGGACAGAGAAACGGAGGGGAGAGGGGGACAGAGAGGGGAGAGGGGACAGATTACTAGAGAGGGGAGAGGGGGACAGAGAAACAGAGGGGAGAGGGGGACAGAGAACTAGAGAGGGGAGAGGGGGACAGAGAACTAGAGAGGGGAGAGGGGGACAGAGAAACAGAGGGGAGAGGGGGACAGAGAACTAGAGAGGGGAGAGGGGACAGAGAACTAGAGAGGGGAGAGGGGGACAGAGAACTAGAGAGGGGAGAGGGGGACAGATAACTAGAGAGGGGAGAGGGGGACAGATAACTAGAGAGGGGAGAGGGGGACAGAGAACTAGAGAGGGGAGAGGGGGACAGAGAAATAGAGAGGGGAGAGGGGGACAGAGAAACAGAGAGGGGAGAGTGGGACAGAGAACTAGAGAGTGGAGAGGGGGACAGATAACTAGAGAGGGGAGAGGGGGACAGAGAACTAGAGAGGGGAGAGGGGGACAGAGAAACAGAGGGGAGAGGGGGACAGAGAACTAGAGAGGGGAGAGGGGGACAGAGAACTAGAGAGGGGAGAGGGGGACAGAGAACTAGAGAGCGGAGAGGGGACAGATAACTAGAGAGGGGAGAGGGACAGAGAAACAGAGAGGGGAGAGGGGGACAGAGAACTAGAGAGGGGAGAGGGGGACAGAGAAACAGAGGGGAGAGGGGGACAGAGAGGGGAGAGGGGACAGATAACTAGAGAGGGGAGAGGGACAGATAACTAGAGAGGGGAGATGGGGACAGAGAAACAGAGAGGGGAGAGGGGGACAGAGAAACAGAGGGGAGATGGGGACAGAGAACTAGAGAGGGGAGATGGGGAACAGAGAACTAGAGAGGGGAGAGGGGGACAGATAACTAGAGAGGGGAGAGGGGGACAGAGAACTAGAGAGGGGAGAGGGGTCAGATAACTAGAGAGGGGAGAGGGGGACAGAGAAACAGAGAGGGGAGAGGGGGACAGAGAACTAGAGAGGGGAGAGGGGGACAGATAACTAGAGAGGGGAGAGGGGGACAGAGAACTAGAGAGGGGAGAAGGGGACAGAGAACTAGAGAGGGGAGAGGGGGACAGAGAACTAGAGAGGGGAGAGGGGGACAGAGAACTAGAGAGGGGAGAGGGGGACAGATAACTAGAGAGGGGAGAGGGGGACAGAGAACTAGAGAGGGGAGAGGGGGACAGAGAACTAGAGAGGGGAGAGGGGGACAGAGAACTAGAGAGGGGAGAGGGGGACAGAGAACTAGAAAGGGGAGAAGGGGACAGAGAACTAGAGAGGGGAGCGGGGGACAGAGAACTGGAGAGGGGACAGATAACTAGAGAGGGGAGAGGGAACAGATAACTAGAGAGGGGAGAGGGGACAGAGAACTAGAGAGCGGAGAGGGGACAGATAACTAGAGAGGGGAGAGGGACAGAGAAACAGAGAGGGGAGAGGGGGACAGAGAACTAGAGAGGGGAGAGGGGGACAGAGAAACAGAGGGGAGAGGGGGACAGAGAGGGGAGAGGGGACAGATAACTAGAGAGGGGAGAGGGACAGATAACTAGAGAGGGGAGATGGGGACAGAGAAACAGAGAGGGGAGAGGGGGACAGAGAAACAGAGGGGAGATGGGGACAGAGAACAGAGAGGGGAGAGGGGGACAGAGAACTAGAGAGGGGAGAGGGGGACAGATAACTAGAGAGGGGAGAGGGGGACAGAGAACTAGAGAGGGGAGAGGGGTCAGATAACTAGAGAGGGGAGAGGGGGACAGAGAAACAGAGAGGGGAGAGGGGGACAGAGAACTAGAGAGGGGAGAGGGGGACAGATAACTAGAGAGGGGAGAGGGGGACAGAGAACTAGAGAGGGGAGAAGGGGACAGAGAACTAGAGAAGAGGGGGACAGAGAACTAGAGAGGGGAGAGGGGGACAGAGAACTAGAGAGGGGAGAGGGGGACAGAGAACTAGAGAGGGGAGAGGGGTCAGACAGAGAAGAGGGGGACAGAGAAACAGAGAGGGGAGAGGGGGACAGAGAACTAGAGAGGGGAGAGGGGGACAGATAACTAGAGAGGGGAGAGGGGGACAGAGAACTAGAGAGGGGAGAGGGGACAGAGAACAGAGAGGGGAGAGGGGGACAGAGAACTAGAGAGGGGAGAGGGGGACAGAGAAACAGAGGGGAGAGGGGGACAGAGAGGGGAGAGGGGACAGATAACTAGAGAGGGGAGAGGGACAGATAACTAGAGAGGGGAGATGGGGACAGAGAAACAGAGAGGGGAGAGGGGGACAGAGAAACAGAGGGGAGATGGGGACAGAGAACTAGAGAGGGGAGAGGGGGACAGAGAACTAGAGAGGGGAGAGGGGGACAGATAACTAGAGAGGGGAGAGGGGGACAGAGAACTAGAGAGGGGAGAGGGGTCAGATAACTAGAGAGGGGAGAGGGGGACAGAGAAACAGAGAGGGGAGAGGGGGACAGAGAACTAGAGAGGGGAGAGGGGGACAGATAACTAGAGAGGGGAGAGGGGGACAGAGAACTAGAGAGGGGAGAAGGGGACAGAGAACTAGAGAGGGGAGAGGGGGACAGAGAACTAGAGAGGGGAGAGGGGGACAGAGAACTAGAGAGGGGAGAGGGGGACAGATAACTAGAGAGGGGAGAGGGGGACAGAGAACTAGAGAGGGGAGAGGGGGACAGAGAACTAGAGAGGGGAGAGGGGGACAGAGAACTAGAGAGGGGAGAGGGGGACAGAGAACTAGAAAGGGGAGAAGGGGACATAGAACTAGAGAGGGGAGCGGGGGACAGAGAACTGGAGAGGGGACAGATAACTAGAGAGGGGAGAGGGAACAGATAACTAGAGAGGGGAGAGGGGACAGATAACTAGAGAGGGGAGAGGGGGACAGAGAAACAGAGTGGGGAGAGGGGACAGATAACTAGAGAGGGGAGAGGGGGACAGAGAAACAGAGAGGGGAGAGGGGGACAGAGAAACAGAGAGGGGAGAGGGGGACAGAGAACAGAGAGGAGAGAGGGGAACAGAGAAACAGAGAGGGGAGAGTGGGACAGAGAAACAGAGAGGGGAGAGGGGGACAGAGAAACAGAGAGGGGAGAGGGGGACAGAGAACAGAGGAGAGAACAGAGAAACAGAGAGGGGAGAGGGGGACAGAGAACTAGAGAGGGGAGAGGGGGACAGATAACTAGAGAGGAGAGAGGGGGACAGAGAACTAGAGAGGGGAGAGGGGGACAGAGAAACAGAGAGGGGAGAGGGGGACAGAGAAACAGAGGGGAGAGGGGGACAGAGAGGGGAGAGGGGACAGAGAAACAGAGAGGGGAGAGGGGGACAGAGAAACAGAGGGGAGAGGGGGACAGAGAAACAGAGAGGGGAGAGGGGGACAGAGAACTAGAGAGGGGAGAGGGGGACAGAGAAACAGAGGGGAGAGGGGGACAGAGAAACAGAGGGGAGAGGGGGACAGAGAAACAGAGGGGAGAGGGGGACAGATAACTAGAGAGGGGAGAGGGGGACAGAGAAACAGAGAGGGGAGAGGGGGACAGAGAAAAAGAGAGGGGAGAGGGGGACAGAGAACTGGAGAGGGGAGAGGGGGACAGAGAACTAGAGAGGGGAGAGGGGGACAGAGAAACAGAGAGGGAGTCCATTTTGTACAATGAGAGAAAGATCAAAGTACAACACATTAACTTCTCTCTACTTCTCCATCTCTTTCTATCTATCTCCCCTCACTCTTTCCTCATAACATCTGGCAATCTGTCCATCTCTGTAGCAGTGTGATCAGAACTAGCCAATACCAATCTGTCCATCTCTATAGCAGTGTGATCAGAACTAGCCAATACCAATCTGTCCATCTCTATAGCAGTGTGATCAGAACTAGCCAATACCAATCTGTCCATCTCTATAGCAGTGTGATCAGAACTAGCCAATACCAATCTGTCCATCTCTATAGCAGTGTTATCAGAACTAGCCAATACCAATCTGTCCATCTCTATAACAGTGTGATCAGAACTAGCCAATACCAATCTGTCCATCTCTATAACAGTGTGATCAGAACTAGCCTATACCAATCTGTCCATCTCTGTAGCAGTGTGATCAGAACTAGCCAATACCAATATGTCCATCTCTATAGCAGTGTGATCAGAACTAGCCAATACCAATCTGTCCATCTCTATAACAGTGTGATCAGAACTAGCCAATACCAATCTGTCCATCTCTATAACAGTGTGATCAGAACTAGCCAATACCAATCTGTCCATCTCTGTAGCAGTGTGATCAGAACTAGCCAATACCAATCTGTCCATCTCTATAGCAGTGTTATCAGAACTAGCCAATACCAATCTGTCCATCTCTATAACAGTGTGATCAGAACTAGCCAATACCAATCTGTCCATCTCTGTAGCAGTGTGATCAGAACTAGCCTATACCAATCTGTCCATCTCTATAACAGTGTGATCAGAACTAGCCAATACCAATCTGTCCATCTCTGTAGCAGTGTGATCAGAACTAGCCAATACCAATCTGTCCATCTCTATAACAGTGTGATCAGAACTAGCCAATACCAATCTGTCCATCTCTGTAGCAGTGTGATCAGAACTAGCCAATACCAATCTGTCCATCTCTGTAGCAGTGTGATCAGAACTAGCCAATACCAATCTGTCCATCTCTGTAGCAGTGTGATCAGAACTAGCCAATACCAATCTGTCCATCTCTATAACAGTGTGATCAGAACTAGCCAATACCAATCTGTCCATTTCTGTAGCAGTGTGATCAGAACTAGCCAATACCAATCTGTCCATCTCTGTAGCAGTGTGATCAGAATAGCACACCTTTGCCCTCACGTTTTCCTCGCTCTCTCTTCCTCCCCCTCTTCACTCTCTCTCTGCTCTCGCTCTCTCTCATTGCCAAGGTTACCCACATTAGTGTGCTGGCATGTGCTCAGTGCCATAAGTAACCGTGGAGATGAGATACTGAAGTGGATCATTAGAGATGATGTGTGTTTGTGTGTTGTGTGTCAGACTTACAATGGAGTGTGTTTGAAGTGTGATGATCAAATTTAAATCCCAGCTATAATAATATACTTATAATTACACCTGCTCTTTCCATGACACAGACTGACCAGGTGGATCCAGGTGGAGGCTATGGTCCCTTATTGATGACACTTGTTAAATCCTCTTCAATCAGTGTAAATGAAGGGAAGGTGACAGGTTAAAGAAGGATGTTAAGCTTTGAGACAATTGAGACATGGATTGTGTATGTGTGACATTCAGAGGGTGAATGGGCAAGACAAAATATTTAAGTGCCTTTGAACAGGGTATGGCAGAAGGTGCCAGGTGCAGCGGTTTGTGTCAAGAACTGCAACGCTGCTGGGTTTTTCACGCTCAACAGTTTCCTGTGTGTAATAAGAATGGTCCACCACCCAAAGGACATCCAGTCAACTTGACACAACTGTGGGAAGCATTGGAGTCAACATGGGCCAGCATCCCTGTGGAACACTTTCGAGACCTTGTAGAGTCCATACCCCGACAAACTGAGGAAGTTCTGAGAGAGGGGGGGGGGGGGGGGAACACAATATCAGGTGTTCCTAGTGTTTAGTATACTCAGTGTATAGGTCTGTTTTGTCATGTTACTAACTCCAACAGCGTTCAGCTCAGCCCTATACTGAAACAGTGTTCAACTGATATCTCTCTCTCTCTGCTTCTCCCTCTACTCTCTGCTTCTCCATCCTTCAGCTGCGTATAGGTATCCATACAGGCTCAGTGTTGGCGGGGGTGGTTGGGGTGAGGATGCCCAGGTACTGTCTGTTTGGCAACAATGTCACACTGGCCAGCAAGTTTGAGTCTGGGAGCCACCCTCGATGCATCAACGTCAGCCCAACCACATACTGGTGAGTACACCTGTGTGTGTGTGTGTGTGTGTGTGTGTGTGTGTGTGTGTGTGTGTGTGTGTGTGTGTGTGTGTGTGTGTGTGTGTGTGTGTGTGTGTGTCTGTGTGTGTGTGTGTGTGTGTGTGTATGTGTGAGGGGGGAGAATGAATGGCAATAGAGCAGCTTTCAGTCTCTAAGGACATTTGAGTAAGAAACAGTCACTGCATTTGTGATACGTCATAAACACACGACCGCAAGCACACACACACACACCCACGCACACTCACACACACACGCACACGTACACACACACACACACACACAGTGACTGATGTTGAGTCAAACGCTGCCTGTGGAGGCACTTTGTGATGAGAACTGATCATAGTGTTCTCTCCCTCTCTCCCTCTCTTTCCCCTCTCTCCCTGTCTATGGTGTCCCTTATGTGAGTCAGTGAGTCAAAAGCGTTGCCTTGGAAACCTCTCTGTTTTTGCAGTCAAGGATGTTCTCTTCTCAGAATCACAAATTATTTGCACGACACAGAGGGCTAATTGTTGCAGATTTAAACCAACCTGTGTGTGTGTGTGTGTGTGTGTGTGTGTGTGTGAATGGTGATGAATAAATCCAGTGTGTGTTCTGCCTTCTCTGCTAATATCTCTGTGGACTCAGCATATGTACACACTGTGTAATTGCTTGCTTGCGTGTGTGTGTGTGTGTGTGTGTGTGTGTGTGTGTGTGTGTGTGTGTGTGTGTGTGTGTGTGTGTGTGTGTGTGTGTGTGTGTGTGTGTGTGTGTGTGTGTGTGTGTGTGTGTGTGTGTGTGTGTGTGTGTGTGTGTGTGTGTGTGTGTGTGTGTGTGTGTGTGTGTACAGATACCCCCCTGCAGCACAAACACACAACTGTAGCTTGTGAATAATGCCTGGGTTTGTGATTGGCCTTATCTCATTCTGAACAGGGCTACATCACTCCCTGGAGAGTCACTGCTGTTTGGAGAAATAGCCAAATCCCACTCTGCAGCCAAATATAACACACAGTCATCATGTGTTTTCAAATCTCTCTCCTCTTTCTTTCCCTCTCTCCAGGCTGCTGAAAGACGATTGCTCCTTCTCTTTTGTCCCTCGTTCCCGGTTGGAGCTTCCTGATAATTTTCCGAAGGAGATCCCGGGAACATGCTACTTCCTGGAGGGAGGGACTTCCCATAGCCACACCTCCCTGACAAGCTCCCGTTCCGCCCCCCCAGAGCCCATGAGGAAAGTGTCTTACAGCATCGGCACCATGTTCCTGCGAGAGACCAGTCTATAGGCTCCCAAAACACAGACACACACACTGCATCAACACACACACACACACACACTGCATCAACACACACACACACACTGCATCAACACACACACACACACACACACACACACACACACTGCATCAACACACACACACACACACTGCATCAACACACACACACACACACACACACACACACACACACACACACACACACACACACACACACACACACACACACACACACACACACACACACACACACACACACACACACACACACACTGCATCAACACACACACACATTGCATCAACATACACACACAACTCTAAACCTATAGCCCAAACCCTACCCCATGTTTAAATAGGAGACTTATAGAGATGACAATACCCTCCTACCCCAAACCAGGACGCAGTCCTCTTAACAACCTCCCTCGCTTTTCCATCTAGAAACAGACACTCCTCGCTTCACCAACTACAACCGGTTGTTACCAAGGGCAACCTCCCTTTACCCTGCAACCCCACCACAAACCAGACTTTGAAGGTTGAGAGAAGAGGAGGGAAAACATCAAAATCAACAGAAACAATATAATAGAATAATCTAGCAAGTTCAAAACTTAACTAAAGCCTTCTGCTTGTAGAACACGGTGTACTGTAACCATGGATACCACGGCTGTCTGTCAGTCTGGGCATGGCAGGTACTGTGTTATTATCAACAACGCTCACAACTCAGTGCCTTCTTCACTAGAACACTCCAGACATACACTCTCAAACCCCCAACATGGGAGCTGGCTGAACACACAGGGAAATGGAACGAGGTCTGCAGCTCTGATACTCCCCACAGTGATGTGTGTGACTCTCCCAAATCAGTCACTGTGGGGAGTCTATGTTGTTTCGGTCCAGCTAGCAGCTGAACCACTGAGATGTTCGGACATTTTCTCTTTCAGTTAGCTGAATGCATCCACCTCCCAGCCCATCTGTCAACACTAAACCATGGACATGAGCAAACAGCACGTAAATCCATCCACCCCCCTCCCCTCCATCCACCAACTCTAATAACCGAGGTGTGGATAGGAAGGGGGGGGGGGGGTCTCTATGTCATTCCAGATCTCTACGTCATTCTATGTTTTTAGAGCAATAACCTTGGGATCCTATCTCTGTCACCACTCTAGTCCCCAACCTCATTTCTCTCTCACACACACAAGCACACATGTTACAAGTAAGAAATGGCCCGCTTCAATCAAATACAATTCTAAACATATTTGTGCTGGAAGTGGTTTTTGATGTACTTGATTTAGCTGTGAGGTTAAACGATTAAAGATAAAAAAATTAAACAAAATAATCAATCAGTCAGTCACCCCATTGAGACTATGTTCCAACAGCATCATAATCAAACATTCCATCCCATGTTGGAGTTCTACACCAACAGCATCATAATCATATGTTCCATCCCATGTTGGAGTTCTACACCAACGGCATCATAATCAAATGTTCCATCCCATGTTGGAGTTCTACACCAACAGCATCATAATGAAATGTTCCATCCCATGTTGGAGTTCTACACCAACAGCATCATAATGAAATGTTCCATCCCATGTTGGAGTTCTACACCAACAGCATCATAATCAAATGTTCCATCCCATGTTGGAGTTCTACACCAACAGCATCATAATCAAATGTTCCATCCCATGTTGGAGTTCTACACCAACAGCATCATAATCAAATGTTCCATCCCATGTTGGAGTTCTACACCAACAGCATCATAATCAAATGTTCCATCCCATGTTGGAGTTCTACACCAACAGCA
The DNA here is from genome assembly GCF_045791955.1 of Oncorhynchus clarkii lewisi. Classification (NCBI taxonomy): domain Eukaryota; kingdom Metazoa; phylum Chordata; class Actinopteri; order Salmoniformes; family Salmonidae; genus Oncorhynchus; species Oncorhynchus clarkii. Next base: position 33,567,515 of record NC_092170.1, read on the forward strand.
TCATAATCAAACATTCCATCCCACATTGGAGTTCTACACCAACAGCATCATAATCAAATGTTCCATCCCATGTTGGAGTTCTACACCAACAGCATCATAATGAAATGTTCCATCCCATGTTGGAGTTCTACACCAACAGCATCATAATCAAATGTTCCATCCCACATTGGAGTTCTACACCAACAGCATCATAATCAAACATTCCATCCCACATTGGAGTTCTACACCAACAGCATCATAATCAAACATTCCATCCCATGTTGGAGTTCTACACCAACAGCATCATAATCATATGTTCCATCCCATGTTGGAGTTCTACACCAACAGCATCATAATGAAATGTTCCATCCCATGTTGGAGTTCTACACCAACAGCATCATAATCAAATGTTCCATCCCATGTTGGAGTTCTACACCAACAGCATCATAATCAAACATTCCATCCCACATTGGAGTTCTACACCAACAGCATCATAATCAAACATTCCATCCCATGTTGGAGTTCTACACCAACAGCATCATAATCAAACATTCCATCCCATGTTGGAGTTCTACACCAACAGCATCATAATCAAATGTTCCATCCCATGTTGGAGTTCTACACCAACAGCATCATAATCAAATGTTCCATCCCATGTTGGAGTTCTACACCAACAGCATCATAATCAAATGTTCCATCCCATGTTGGAGTTCTACACCAACAGCATCATAATCAAATGTTCCATCCCATGTTGGAGTTCTACACCAACAGCATCATAATCAAATGTTCCATCCCATGTTGGAGTTCTACACCAACAGCATCCTAATCAAATGTTCCATCCCATGCTGGAGTTCTACACCAACAGCATCATAATCAAACGTTCCATCCCATGTTGGAGTTCTACACCAACATCATCATAATCAAACGTTCCATCCCACGTTGGAGTTCTACACCAACAGCATCATAATCAAATGTTCCATCCCACGTTGGAGTTCTATACCAACAGCATCATAATCAAATGTTCCATCCCACGTTGGAGTTCTACACCAACGGCATCATAATCAAATGTTCCATCCCATGTTGGAGTTCTACACCAACAGCATCATAATCAAATGTTCCATCCCATGTTGGAGTTCTACACCAACAGCATCATAATGAAATGTTCCATCCCATGTTGGAGTTCTACACCAACAGCATCATAATCAAATGTTCCATCCCATGTTGGAGTTCTACACCAACAGCATCATAATCAAACATTCCATCCCACATTGGAGTTCTACACCAACAGCATTATAATCAAACATTCCATCCCATGTTGGAGTTCTACACCAACAGCATCATAATCAAACATTCCATCCCATGTTGGAGTTCTACACCAACAGCATCATAATCATATGTTCCATCCCATGTTGGAGTTCTACACCAACAGCATCATAATGAAATGTTCCATCCCATGTTGGAGTTCTACACCAACAGCATCATAATCAAATGTTCCATCCCATGTTGGAGTTCTACACCAACAGCATCATAATCAAATGTTCCATCCCATGTTGGAGTTCTACACCAACAGCATCATAATCAAATGTTCCATCCCATGTTGGAGTTCTACACCAACAGCATCATAATCAAACGTTCCATCCCACGTTGGAGTTCTACACCAACAGCATCATAATCAAATGTTCCATCCCACGTTGGAGTTCTATACCAACAGCATCATAATCAAATGTTCCATCCCACGTTGGAGTTCTACACCAACGGCATCATAATCAAATGTTCCATCCCATGTTGGAGTTCTACACCAACAGCATCATAATCAAATGTTCCATCCCACGTTGGAGTTCTACACCAACAGCATCATAATGAAATGTTCCATCCCATGTTGGAGTTGTACACCAACAGCATCATAATGAAATGTTCCATCCCATGTTGGAGTTCTACACCAACATCATCATAATCAAACGTTCCATCCCACGTTGGAGTTCTATACCAACAGCATCATAATCAAATGTTCCATCCCACGTTGGAGTTCTACACCAACGGCATCATAATCAAATGTTCCATCCCATGTTGGAGTTCTACACCAACAGCATCATAATCAAATGTTCCATCCCACGTTGGAGTTCTACACCAACAGCATCATAATGAAATGTTCCATCCCATGTTGGAGTTGTACACCAACAGCATCATAATGAAATGTTCCATCCCAATGTTGGAGTTGTACACCAACAGCATCATAATGAAATGTTCCATCCCATGTTGGAGTTGTACACCAACAGCATCATAATGAAATGTTCCAACCCACGTTGGAGTTCTACACCAACAGCATCATAATCAAATGTTCCATCCCATGTTGGAGTTCTACACCAACAGCATAATAATGAAATGTTCCATCCCATGTTGGAGTTGTACACCAACAGCATCATAATGAAATGTTCCATCCCATGTTGGAGTTCTACACCAACAGCATCATAATCAAATGTTCCATCCCATGTTGGAGTTCTACACCAACAGCATCATAATCAAATGTTCCATCCCACGTTGGAGTTCTACACCAAAGAACTTCGCCATGTAAGATAACCTGTAAAAACACAAGTGTGTGTGCGTGTGTCCGAGCGAGCGAGAAGTAAGTGTAAGATAACCTGTGGATCTGTTATTGCATTAAACTCTGTACAAAATAACTTGTATGTAAAAAGGCCTATATCTATATTAAATATGTACAATTTAGAAATATTTAATAATTCAACAGAAAATATTCAATTTTAAAGATCATTCTATGTTGTACTTGTTGGTATTATTCACAAGTTTAGATGAGTACATTCACATTTCTGTTGACTTTTTTCTTTTTTTGGTGAAAGGATTTGACATGTCTGAGTCGTCTGTTATCTAGGCCTATAAATAACATTACTGATATATATCTGGTTGGAAACACGTTGTAATCTGTTGAATGACTGAGTTGTAAGGCACATCCTCTGTCAAATAAGTTGTCAATAAAAATCACCAGATATGTTTAAAAATGAAGAATGTGTTCAGTTTATTATGTTCATCACATGATGGACAGGGGTACAGCCATTGATGGGCCTGGGAGGGTATAGACCCACCCACTGGGGAGCCAGGGCCAGCCAATCAGAATGAGTTTTTCCCCATAAAAGGGCTTCATTACAGACAGAAATACTTCTCAGTTTCATCAGCTGTCCGGGTGGCTGGTCTCAGATGATCCCACAGGTGAAGAAGCCGGATGTGGAGGTCCTTGGCTGGCGGGGTTACACGTGGCCGATTGGACGTACTGACAAATTATCAAAACAATGATGTATAATAGAGAAATGAACATGACATGTTCTGGCAACAGCTCTGGTGGACATTCCTGCATTCAGCATGACAATTACACACTCCCTCAAAACATCTGTGGCATTGTGTTGTGTGACCAAAATGCACATTTTAGAAGGGCCTTTCATTGTCACCAGCACAAGGTGCACCTGTGTAATGATCATGCTTTTTTAATCAGCTTCTTGATATGTCACACCTGTCAGGTGGATGGATTATCTTGGCATTGGAGAAATGCTCCCAATCAGGGGTGTAAACAAATTTGTGCACAAAATTTCTGCGAAATAAGCTTTATGTGCGTATGGAAAATCACTGGGATCTTTTATTTCAGCTCATGAAACGTGACCAACACTTTACATGTTGTGTTTATATTTGTGTTTAGTATAGCTAAACAGGAAATCAGACGTTCACGCATTCACACAGACACACACTCACACAGACATACACACACCATGTTTCCTCTGTGACTGACAGAACACGCTGTTTCATTGTTGATAACCACACCCCTCTGATATATAGTGCAGAACCACACCCATCTGATATATAGTGCAGAACCACACCCATCTGATATATAGTGCAGAACCACACCCATCTGATATATAGTGCAGAACCACACCCATCTGATATATAGTGCAGAACCACACCCCTCTGATATATAGTGCAGAACCACACCCCTCTGATATATAGTGCAGAACCACACCCATCTGATATATAGTGCAGAACCACACCCCTCTGATATATAGTGCAGAACCACACCCATCTGATATATAGTGCAGAACCACACCCCTCTGATATATAGTGCAGAAACACACCCATCTGATATATAGTGCAGAACCACACCCCTCTGATATATAGTGCAGAACCACACCCATCTGATATATAGTGCAGAACCACACCCCTCTGATATATAGTGCAGAACCACCACACCCATCTGAAATATAGTGCAGAACCACACCCCTCTGATATATAGTGCAGAACCACACCCCTCTGAAATATAGTGCAGAACCACACCCATCTGATATATAGTGCAGAACCACACCCCTCTGCCCCTCTGATATATAGTGCAGAACCACACCCATCTGATATATAGTGCAGAACCACACCCCTCTGATATATAGTGCAGAACCACACCCATCTGATATATAGTGCAGAACCACACCCCTCTGATATATAGTGCAGAACCACACCCATCTGATATATAGTGCAGAACCACACCCCTCTGATATATAGTGCAGAACCACACCCCTCTGATATATAGTGCAGAACCACACCCCTCTGAAATATAGTGCAGAACCACACCGCTCTGATATATAGTGCAGAACCACACCCATCTGATATATAGTGCAGAACCACACCCCTCTGAAATATAGTGCAGAACCACACCGCTCTGATATATAGTGCAGAACCACACCCATCTGATATATAGTGCAGAACCACACCCCTCTGATATATAGTGCAGAACCACACCCCTCTGATGATATATAGTGCAGAACCACACCCATCTGATATATAGTGCAGAACCACACCCATCTGAAATATATAGTGATATATAGTGCAGAACCACACCCATCTGAAATATAGTGCAGAACCACACCGCTCTGATATATAGTGCAGAACCACACCCATCTGAAATATAGTGCAGAACCACACCCATCTGAAATATAGTGCAGAACCACACCCCTCTGATATATAGTGCAGAACCACACCCATCTGATATATAGTGCAGAACCACACCCCTCTGATATATAGTGCAGAACCACACCCCTCTGATATATAGTGCAGAACCACACCCCTCTGAAATATAGTGCAGAACCACACCGCTCTGATATATAGTGCAGAACCACACCCATCTGATATATAGTGCAGAACCACACCCCTCTGAAATATAGTGCAGAACCACACCGCTCTGATATATAGTGCAGAACCACACCCATCTGATATATAGTGCAGAACCACACCCCTCTGATATATAGTGCAGAACCACACCCATCTGATATATAGTGCAGAACCACACCCATCTGATATATAGTGCAGAACCACACCCATCTGAAATATAGTGCAGAACCACACCGCTCTGATATATAGTGCAGAACCACACCCATCTGAAATATAGTGCAGAACCACACCCATCTGAAATATAGTGCAGAACCACACCCCTCTGATATATAGTGCAGAACCACACCCCTCTGAAATATAGTGCAGAACCACACCGCTCTGATATATTGTGCAGAACCACACCCATCTGATATATAGTGCAGAACCACACCCATCTGAAATATAGTGCAGAACCACACCGCTCTGATATATAGTGCAGAACCACACCCATCTGAAATATAGTGCAGAACCACACCCATCTGAAATATAGTGCAGAACCGCACCCCTCTGATATATAGTGCAGAACCACACCCCTCTGATATATAGTGCAGAACCACACCCATCTGAAATATAGTGCAGAACCACACCCATCTCTCTGTCACACACACTTTTGCATGTGCACATACAGGATCGCTGATAACATGATAGTATGATGTTAGCCCACTAGGACCTGGCTTGTCACCTGTTGTTTTCCATCAATGCAGATGGAGGAATGGAGACAAGGAGAGGAAGCCCGTTTACACCGTGCAGTCAGTGTCTGCTCCGTGATGGTGAGGTTGACCTGAGAGTCGTGACCTTGGTGAGCCAGATGCTAGATCAGATATAGCTCATCCTAAAACACAAACAACACTACATTACAAAGATACCTTTTTGCATACACACACGCACCTGCATACATTTTCACCTATTTTTTTTCTCCCCCTGCCGTTGCCTCTCAGGCCTTATGAGTCACTGTCTCTCAGGCCTTATGAGTCACTGTCTCTCAGGCCTTATGAGTCACTGTCTCTCAGGCCTTATGAGTCACTGTCTCTCAGGCCTTATGAGTCACTGCCTCTCAGGCCTTATGAGTCACTGCCTTTCAGGCCTTATGAGTCACTGTCTCTCAGGCCTTATGAGTCACTGTCTCTCAGGCCTTATGAGTCACTGCTTTTCAGGCCTTATGAGTCACTGCCTCTCAGGCCTTATGAGTCTCTGTCTCTCAGGGCTTATGAGTCTCTGTCTCTCAGGCCTTATGAGTCACTGCCTTTCAGGCCTTATGAGTCACTGTCTCTCAGGCCTTATGAGTCTCTGTCTCTCAGGCCTTATGAGTCACTGCCTTTCAGGCCTTATGAGTCACTGTCTCTCAGGCCTTATGAGTCTCTGTCTCTCAGGCATTATGAGTCACTGCCTTTCAGGCCTTATGAGTCTCTGTCTCTCAGGCCTTATGAGTCTCTGTCTCTCAGGCCTTATGAGTCACTGCCTTTCAGGCCTTATGAGTCACTGCCTCTCAGGCCTTATGAGTCACTGCCTCTCAGGCCTTATGAGTCACTGCCTCTCAGGCCTTATGAGTCACTGCCTTTCAGGCCTTATGAGTCACTGTCTCTCAGGCCTTATGAGTCTCTGTCTCTCAGGCCTTATGAGTCACTGTCTCTCAGGCCTTATGAGTCACTGCCTTTCAGGCCTTATGAGTCACTGCCTCTCAGGCCTTATGAGTCACTGCCTCTCAGGCCTTATGAGTCACTGCTCTCAGGCCTTATGAGTCACTGCCTTTCAGGCCTTATGAGTCACTGCCTCTCAGGCCTTATGAGTCTCTGTCTCTCAGGCCTTATGAGTCTCTGCCTTTCAGGCCTTATGAGTCACTGCCTTTCAGGCCTTATGAGTCACTGTCTCTCAGGCCTTATGAGTCACTGTCTCTCAGGCCTTATGAGTCACTGCCTTTCAGGCCTTATGAGTCACTGTCTCTCAGGCCTTATGAGTCTCTGTCTCTCAGGCCTTATGAGTCACTGCCTTTCAGGCCTTATGAGTCTCTGTCTCTCAGGCCTTATGAGTCTCTGTCTCTCAGGCCTTATGAGTCACTGCCTTTCAGGCCTTATGAGTCACTGCCTTTCAGGCCTTATGAGTCACTGCCTCTCAGGCCTTATGAGTCACTGCCTCTCAGGCCTTATGAGTCACTGCCTTTCAGGCCTTATGAGTCACTGTCTCTCAGGCCTTATGAGTCACTGCCTCTCAGGCCTTATGAGTCACTGTCTCTCAGGCCTTATGAGTCACTGCCTCTCAGGCCTTATGAGTCACTGCCTCTCAGGCCTTATGAGTCACTGTCTCTCAGGCCTTATGAGTCACTGCCTCTCAGGCCTTATGAGTCACTGCCTTTCAGGCCTTATGAGTCACTGTCTCTCAGGCCTTATGAGTCTCTGTCTCTCAGGCCTTATGAGTCACTGTCTCTCAGGCCTTATGAGTCTCTGTCTCTCAGGCCTTATGAGTCACTGCCTCTCAGGCCTTATGAGTCACTGCCTTTCAGGCCTTATGAGTCACTGTCTCTCAGGCCTTATGAGTCTCTGTCTCTCAGGCCTTATGAGTCACTGTCTCTCAGGCCTTATGAGTCTCTGTCTCTCAGGCCTTATGAGTCACTGCCTTTCAGGCCTTATGAGTCACTGCCTCTCAGGCCTTATGAGTCTCTGTCTCTCAGGCCTTATGAGTCTCTGTCTCTCAGGCCTTATGAGTCACTGCCTCTCAGGCCTTATGAGTCACTGCCTTTCAGGCCTTATGAGTCACTGTCTCTCAGGCCTTATGAGTCTCTGTCTCTCAGGCCTTATGAGTCACTGACTCTCTGCCTCTCAGGCCTTATGAGTCTCTGTCTCTCAGGGCTTATGAGTCTCTGTCTCTCAGGCCTTATGAGTCACTGTCTCTCAGGCCTTATGAGTCTCTGTCTCTCAGGCCTTATGAGTCTCTGTCTCTCAGGCCTTATGAGTCTCTGTCTCTCAGGCCTTATGAGTCACTGACTCTCTGTCTCTCGGGCCTTATGAGTATCTGTCATTTGTAGACAACATGTGATGCATACACACCCACATATTCTAACTAACACCTGTGCCCTCCTCACCCTTCTACCGCTCTCTCCCCCTCCTACCTTCTCTCCCCATCACCTCTCCCTCTTCTACCTTCTCTCCCATCACCTCTCCCTCTTCTACCTTCTCTCCCCATCACCTCTCCCTCTCCTACTTTCTCTCCCCCTCTCCCCTCTGCCCTTTCCCCATTCTACCCCATCACCTCTCCCCCTCGTCCACTCCTACATCACCTCTGCCCTTTTCCACTCCTACCTTCTCTCCCCATCACCTCTCCCCCTCTCCCTCTCTCCCCCTACCTCGCTCCCCTCTCCCCCCATCACCTCTCCCTCTCTCCCCCCCTACCTCGCTCCCCTCTACCCCTCTCTCTCCCATCACCTCTCCCCTGACAACCCTGTCTGCATTTTATTTTCCTTCAGCTCACTGCCAATGGCTGGAGGGATAGCTAAAGGGAGGAAGAGAGAGAGAGTGAGAGAGATAGAGAGAGAGTGAGAGGGATAGAGAGAGAGAGAAATAGAGAGAGAGAGATAGAGAGTGAGAGAGAGAGAGTGTACATGTGTGTATGTGTTTGTTTTCTAAGAGCCCTTGCGGCGCTATGTGATACCGTTTTGCTATTTTTCTGACAGGAAGCTGCTAATCTAAGCTGCAAACCCATGAGCCTTTGTGACACAGAGTTCCCTGATGATGTCAGAGTGTGACCTGGAGGTGGGGGTGTTGTTGTGAGGGGGGATGGGGGGACTCCAGGGGTGTGGGAACAGCAAGGTTATAAATATTCAGGATAGAGAAACAAAATTGGCTTCACATATTGGTCCCACAGCACATTTACTGTGACAGTGTTTCAGTCTAGGTAGTTATCTGCCTGGTTTGACCTTGAACTGAAACATTGTAGGGCAGAAGGAAGTTTACTGTTAGGCTGAAATTGTTGGAATTGATGGTGTTTTGATGTTTTCTGCACTTTTGAGGTGAGAACTGAGGGAAAGAAAGGAGAGGGAGTCAGCAGAGTATAGATGGAATGGAGAGACGGAGAGAAATGGGAATTACGAGTCTCTGCCTCTCACGCCTCACGAGTCTCTGCCTCTCAGGCCTCACGAGACTCTGTCTCTCAGGCCTCACGAGTCTGCCTCTCAGGCCTCACGAGTATCTGCCTCTCAGGCCTCACGAGTCTCTGCCTCTCAGGCCTCACGAGTCTCTGTCTCTCAGGCCTCACGAGTCTCTGTCCTCTCAGGCCCTCTCAGGCCTCACGAGTCTCTGCCTCTCAGGCCTCACGAGTCTCTGCCTCTCAGGCCTCACGAGTCTCTGCCTCTCAGGCCTCACGAGTCTCTGCCTCTCAGGCCTCACGAGTCTCTGTCTCTCAGGCCTCACGAGTCTCTGCCTCTCAGGCCTCACGAGTCTCTGCCTCTCAGGCCTCACGAGTCTCTGCCTCTCAGGCCTCACGAGTCTCTGCCTCTCAGGCCTCACGAGTCTCTGCCTCTCAGGCCTCACGAGTCTCTGCCTCTCAGGCCTTACGAGTCTCTGCCTCTCAGGCCTCACGAGTCTCTGCCTCTCAGGCCTTACGAGTCTCTGCCTCTCAGGCCTTACGAGTCTCTGCCTCTCAGGCCTCACGAGTCTGCCTCTCAGGCCTTACGAGTCTCTGCCTCTCAGGCCTCACGAGTCTCTGCCTCTCAGGCCTCACGGGTCTCTGTCTCTCAGGCCTCACGAGTCTCTGCCTCTCAGGCCTTATGAGTCTCTGTCTCTCAGGCCTCACGAGTCTCTGCCTCTCAGGCCTTACGAGTCTCTGCCTCTCAGGCCCTACGAGTCTCTGCCATTTGTAGACAATATGTGATGGGTACACATGCACACACACACACTCATATTCTAACTAACACCTGTGTCCTCCTCACCCTTCTCCCATCCTACCCCTCTCTCCCCCATCACCACTCCCCCTCCTACCCCTCTCCCCCTCCTACCTTCTCTCCCCATCACCTCTCCTTCTCCCCTTCTACCTTCTCTCCCCATCACCTCTCCCCCTCCTACCTTCTCTCCCTCTCTCCTTCTACCTTCTCTCCCTATCACCTCTCCTACTTTCTCTCCCTCTCCCACTCCTACCTTCTCTCCCCATCACCTCTCCCTCTCCCCTTATACCTTCTCTCCCTATCACCTCTCCTACCTTCTCTCCTTCTCCCCCTCCTACCTTCTCTCCCCATCACCTCTCCCTCTCCCCTCCTACCTTCTCTCCCCATCACCTCTCCCCCTTCTACCTTCTCTCCCCATCACCTCTCCCCCTTCTACCTTCTCTCCCCATCACCTCTTCCTCTCCTAACCCCCTCTCCCCATCACCTCTCCCCCCCATACCTTCGTCCGTCCTAACCCCCTCTCCCCATCACCTCGCCCTCTTCTCCTCCTACCCCTCTCCCCATCACCTCTGCCCTTCTCCCCCCTACCTCACTCCCCTCTACCCCTCTCTCCCCCATCACCTCTCCCCTGACAACCCTGTCTGCATTTTATTTTCCTTCAGCTCACTGCCAATGGCTGGAGGGATAGCTAAAGGGAGGAAGAGAGAGAGAGTGAGAGAGATAGAGAGAGAGTGAGAGGGATAGAGAGAGAGAGAAATAGAGAGAGATAGAGAGTGAGAGATAGACAGATGGAGCGAGAGAGAGAGTGAGAGAGATAGAGAGAGAGTGGGAGATAGAGAGAGAGAGATAGAAAGAGATAGAGAGAGAGAGTGTACATGTGTGTATGTGTTTGTTTTCTAAGAGCCCTTGCGGCGCTATGTGATACCGTTTTGCTATTTTTCTGACAGGAAGCTGCTAATCTAAGCTGCAAACCCATGAGCCTTTGTGACACAGAGTTCCCTGATGATGCCAGAGTGTGACCAGGAGGTGGGGGTGTTGTTGTGAGGGGGGATGGGGGGACTCCAGGGGTGTGGGAACAGCAAGGTTATAAATATTCAGGATAGAGAAACAAAATTAGCTGCACATATTGGTCCCACAGCACATTCAGCGTAACAGTGTTTCAGTCTAGGTAGTTATCTGCCTGGTTTGACCTTGAACTGAAACATTGTATTACCTATTAATGGTATATAGGAGACAAAAGGCTATTGTCTTCTCGTCTCTACGTAGAGATGTTTCACATTGCACCTAATGCGATTAGTGTATGTATGACAATGTTGATACGAGGATATCAAACTGATGCTCCAGTCAACATGTTCTTGTTATTCTAACTCTGGGTTCAAAAGAGCCTTACCACATGAACTCTATTACCCAGAGTGCCCACCTACATGTTAAACATCATCCCTTCCTGTGACAGTGTTGGGTTGGGTTGAGTATGATCACCGGCCATCAACATGAAAATAATATTGACTCTAGACTTTTGGACAGTAGCACTCTCTCTCTGTCCCTCTCTCTCACACACAGCTGTGTATGTAAGCAGACATGCCAGACTGTTGTTGCAGCTGAGGCGTGGAGTTCAGAGGGATGTTTAGAGGTCATATAGAGGTCATGTAGGGCAGAAGGAAGTTTAGTGTTAGGCTGAAATTGATGGCGTTTTGATGTCATTCGTTCTTTGACTGCAGTGTAATTCTTACTGTGGTTTAATTGTGGCTGTGATTTTTATTTACCTTTATTTAACTAGATAAGTCCGTTACAAACAAATTCTTATTTACAATGACGGCCTACCAGGGAACAGTGGCCTGCCTTGTTCAAGGGCATAACGACACATTTCTTACCTTATCAGCTTGGGGATTCGATCCAGCAACCTTTCGGTTATGGCCCAACGCTCTAACCACTAGGCTACCTGTCGCCCCAGTGGTCCTCTTGTGGTTTATTTCTGGTCTCATGAAGTGGTGACTGGATCCCTGGCTCATGACTGATGCAGAATAATGGCCTGTTCTGATAATATATGCCGAATGATTCGATTACCCTGGTGATTGGTCTAAATGACTGACTAATGAGTGTATGAATACGCTAATGAGATTACAGCATGTTCCTGGAAGAAGGAAGAGGACACAGTGTATGTCCCTTAGAACAATGCACGCTCGCTCACATGCTCGCTTACACACACACACACACACACACACACACACACACACACACACACCACACACACACACCACACACACCACACACACCACACACACACACACACACACACACACACACACACACACACACACACACACACACACACACACACACACACACACACCTAATATTAAGCACATTGCTTGTCTTTACAACAGGTGTATAGCCTAACTGGCTGGCATAAAAATGAACCACGGGAAAAGCAGACTCCATTCGCTATTTAAGTGCATAAATTCCGTATTTCTTTCCAGCTGCCTCTGTTTTGAGACAGGTGCATTACAATGGTCCATTCTAAATCAAAACAAATTTCACACATATATTATTTACTATATGTAAAGACAATATTAAATAAAGAATAGAGTGATTTATTTTAAATGTTTTATTTAATCTTTATTTAACTAGGCAAGTCAGTTAAGAACAAATTCTTATTTACAATGACGGCCTAGGAACAGTGGGTTAACTGCCTTGTTCAGGGGAACAGTGGGTTAACTTCCTTGTTCAGGGCCAGAACAACAGATTGTTACCTTGTCAGCTCTGGAATTCAATCTAGCAACCTGCTGGTTACTGGCCCAATGTTCTAACCACTAGGCTACCTAGTGGTTACTGGCCCAATGCTCTAACCACTAGTTTACCTGCTGGTTACTGGCCCAATGTTCTAACCACTAGGCTACCTAGTGGTTACTGGCCCAATGCTCTAACCACTAGTTTACCTGCTGGTTACTGGCCCAATGTTCTAACCACTAGGCTACCTAGTGGTTACTGGCCCAATGCTCTAACCACTAGTTTACCTGCTGGTTACTGGCCCAATGTTCTAACCACTAGGCTACCTAGTGGTTACTTGCCCAACGCTCTAACCACTAGGCTACCTAGTGGTTACTGGCCCAATGCTCTAACCACTAGTTTACCTGCTGGTTACTGGCCCAATGTTCTAACCACTAGGCTACCTAGTGGTTACTGGCCCAATGCTCTAACCACTAGTTTACCTGCTGGTTACTGGCCCAATGTTCTAACCACTAGGCTACCTAGTGGTTACTGGCCCAACGCTCTAACCACTAGGCTACCTAGTGGTTACTGGCCCAACACTCTAACCACTAGGCTACCTTTCGGTTACTGGCCCAACGCTCTAACCACTAGGCTACCTAGTGGTTACTGGCCCAACGCTCTAACCACTAGGCTACCTAGTGGTTACTGGCCCAACGCTCTAACCACTAGGCTACCTAGTGGTTACTGGCCCAACGCTCTAACCACTAGGCTACCTAGTGGTTACTGGCCCAACGCTCTAACCACTAGGCTACCTAGTGGTTACTGGCCCAACACTCTAACCACTAGGCTACCTAGTGGTTACTGGCCTAACACTCTAACCACTAGGCTACCTAGTGGTTACTGGCCTAACACTCTAACCACTAGGCTACCTAGTGGTTACTGGCCCAATGCTCTAACCACTAGGCTACCTAGTGGTTACTGGCCCAACGCTCTAACCACTAGGCTACCTAGTGGTTACTGGCCCAATGCTCTAACCACTAGTTTACCTGCTGGTTACTGGCCCAATGTTCTAACCACTAGGCTACCTAGTGGTTACTGGCCCAATGCTCTAACCACTAGTTTACCTGCTGGTTACTGGCCCAATGTTCTAACCACTAGGCTACCTAGTGGTTACTTGCCCAACGCTCTAACCACTAGGCTACCTAGTGGTTACTGGCCCAATGCTCTAACCACTAGTTTACCTGCTGGTTACTGGCCCAATGTTCTAACCACTAGGCTACCTAGTGGTTACTGGCCCAATGCTCTAACCACTAGTTTACCTGCTGGTTACTGGCCCAATGTTCTAACCACTAGGCTACCTAGTGGTTACTGGCCCAATGCTCTAACCACTAGTTTACCTGCTGGTTACTGGCCCAATGTTCTAACCACTAGGCTACCTAGTGGTTACTGGCCCAATGCTCTAACCACTAGTTTACCTGCTGGTTACTGGCCCAATGTTCTAACCACTAGGCTACCTAGTGGTTACTTGCCCAACGCTCTAACCACTAGGCTACCTAGTGGTTACTGGCCCAATGCTCTAACCACTAGTTTACCTGCTGGTTACTGGCCCAATGTTCTAACCACTAGGCTACCTAGTGGTTACTGGCCCAATGCTCTAACCACTAGTTTACCTGCTGGTTACTGGCCCAATGTTCTAACCACTAGGCTACCTAGTGGTTACTGGCCCAACGCTCTAACCACTAGGCTACCTAGTGGTTACTGGCCCAACACTCTAACCACTAGGCTACCTTTCGGTTACTGGCCCAACGCTCTAACCACTAGGCTACCTAGTGGTTACTGGCCCAACGCTCTAACCACTAGGCTACCTAGTGGTTACTGGCCCAACGCTCTAACCACTAGGCTACCTAGTGGTTACTGGCCCAACGCTCTAACCACTAGGCTACCTAGTGGTTACTGGCCCAACGCTCTAACCACTAGGCTACCTAGTGGTTACTGGCCCAACACTCTAACCACTAGGCTACCTAGTGGTTACTGGCCTAACACTCTAACCACTAGGCTACCTAGTGGTTACTGGCCTAACACTCTAACCACTAGGCTACCTAGTGGTTACTGGCCCAATGCTCTAACCACTAGGCTACCTAGTGGTTACTGGCCCAACGCTCTAACCACTAGGCTACCTAGTGGTTACTGGCCCAATGCTCTAACCACTAGTTTACCTGCTGGTTACTGGCCCAATGTTCTAACCACTAGGCTACCTAGTGGTTACTGGCCCAATGCTCTAACCACTAGTTTACCTGCTGGTTACTGGCCCAATGTTCTAACCACTAGGCTACCTAGTGGTTACTTGCCCAACGCTCTAACCACTAGGCTACCTAGTGGTTACTGGCCCAATGCTCTAACCACTAGTTTACCTGCTGGTTACTGGCCCAATGTTCTAACCACTAGGCTACCTAGTGGTTACTGGCCCAATGCTCTAACCACTAGTTTACCTGCTGGTTACTGGCCCAATGTTCTAACCACTAGGCTACCTAGTGGTTACTGGCCCAACGCTCTAACCACTAGGCTACCTAGTGGTTACTGGCCCAACACTCTAACCACTAGGCTACCTTTCGGTTACTGGCCCAACGCTCTAACCACTAGGCTACCTAGTGGTTACTGGCCCAACGCTCTAACCACTAGGCTACCTAGTGGTTACTGGCCCAACGCTCTAACCACTAGGCTACCTAGTGGTTACTGGCCCAACGCTCTAACCACTAGGCTACCTAGTGGTTACTGGCCCAACGCTCTAACCACTAGGCTACCTAGTGGTTACTGGCCCAACACTCTAACCACTAGGCTACCTAGTGGTTACTGGCCTAACACTCTAACCACTAGGCTACCTAGTGGTTACTGGCCTAACACTCTAACCACTAGGCTACCTAGTGGTTACTGGCCCAATGCTCTAACCACTAGGCTACCTAGTGGTTACTGGCCCAACGCTCTAACCACTAGGCTACCTAGTGGTTACTGGCCCAATGCTCTAACCACTAGTTTACCTGCTGGTTACTGGCCCAATGTTCTAACCACTAGGCTACCTAGTGGTTACTGGCCCAATGCTCTAACCACTAGTTTACCTGCTGGTTACTGGCCCAATGTTCTAACCACTAGGCTACCTAGTGGTTACTTGCCCAACGCTCTAACCACTAGGCTACCTAGTGGTTACTGGCCCAATGCTCTAACCACTAGTTTACCTGCTGGTTACTGGCCCAATGTTCTAACCACTAGGCTACCTAGTGGTTACTGGCCCAATGCTCTAACCACTAGTTTACCTGCTGGTTACTGGCCCAATGTTCTAACCACTAGGCTACCTAGTGGTTACTGGCCCAACGCTCTAACCACTAGGCTACCTAGTGGTTACTGGCCCAACACTCTAACCACTAGGCTACCTTTCGGTTACTGGCCCAACGCTCTAACCACTAGGCTACCTAGTGGTTACTGGCCCAACGCTCTAACCACTAGGCTACCTAGTGGTTACTGGCCCAACGCTCTAACCACTAGGCTACCTAGTGGTTACTGGCCCAACGCTCTAACCACTAGGCTACCTAGTGGTTACTGGCCCAACGCTCTAACCACTAGGCTACCTAGTGGTTACTGGCCCAACACTCTAACCACTAGGCTACCTAGTGGTTACTGGCCTAACACTCTAACCACTAGGCTACCTAGTGGTTACTGGCCTAACACTCTAACCACTAGGCTACCTAGTGGTTACTGGCCCAATGCTCTAACCACTAGGCTACCTAGTGGTTACTGGCCCAACGCTCTAACCACTAGGCTACCTAGTGGTTACTGGCCCAATGCTCTAACCACTAGGCTACCTAGTGGTTACTGGCCCAATGCTCTAACCACTAGTCTACCTGCCGCCCCCATGATGGGTGACAATATTAGCCTATCACTTGTAAATTATATATTATCATTTGTGAATGATGCCCAGTTTAATGCAACGACAGCACACCTCATGTAGCCCAGCCCATAGGCCTATATGGTTTGTATCACAACTAAAGTGGCCAAATAATTTCATAAAATTAGGCACATTAATCCGCTTTACAACAAGTGTAGAGCATAACTGACATACATAGAAATGCACCTTTATAATAAAAGCATTACATACATAATCACATTTGTGGTCACTTTTGAGAAGGGTGTTTTCCTGCTACTGTCGTGTTCACATTGCTGCACTTATAATGTGAAGAAATATCCTAATAGTTTATCAACATTTTAACATAAACATTCTCATCTGTTGCGTCAGGCTCATTGCTTAAAACAGTTTTTTAAAATTCTAGTGGTTGTATTAATTTGGGATCTATCGCATCCCACCACTGTCCCAGACTAGGTTTGGAATATTTATTTCTTTTATAGAATAGGTCAACTTTTGTACTATGGGGAATAGTGCTTTTGTTGTTCGTTAGGCCTATTAATTTTGTTGTTCGTTAGGCCTATTAATTTTGTTGTTCGTTAGGCCTATTCATTTTGTTGTTCGTTAGGCCTATTCATTTTGTTGTTCGTTAGGCCTATTCATTTTGTTGTTCGTTAGGCCTATTCATTTTGTTGTTCGTTAGGCCTATTCATTTTGTTGTTCGTTAGGCCTATTCATTTTGTTGTTCGTTAGGCCTATTCATTTTGTTGGCTAACGAAAAGTAAATGTGGACAGTTCTTCAATATGCGCCTCGGAATTGGATAAGGACGCGCACAGTTGCGTCCCCGATGTGTCTGTCTTCACTTGTAGCCTGTGAAAAAGACCCGATCACATGACGGAGAGCCATATGAGTGAGAGGTCACTGACCACAAAAGGCATGAATTTATTTAGGGGGCATTACGGCCACACCAAAAGGAAGCAGCCGGGAAATCCGAGGCATTATCAAGTGCTTGTCAAATTGTGAATGAGAGACTGATGAAGTGTGTACAGCCTGCACAAAAAAAGAAGAGCATATGCCTTTCATGCAACTTTTTTCAAATCATCATTAGAGTCGCATCATGCAGCCTTAGAATGTATTACAAATCAAAACATACAGTGGGGAGAACAAGTATTTGATACACTGCCAATTATGCAGGTTTTCCTACTTACAAAGCATGTAGAGGTCTGTAATTTTTATCATAGGTACACTTCAACTGTGAGAGACAGAATCCAAAACAAAAATCCAGAAAATCACATTGTATGATTTAAGTACTTTGTGCATAACACAAGTCATTTTTCAAATTGTTTACAGACAGAGTGAATTTTAAGTGAAATAATCTATCACAATTCCAATGAGTCAGGAGTTTACATACACTAAATTGACTGTGCCTTTAAACAGCTTAGAAAATTCTAGAAAATGATGTCATGGCTTTAGGAGCATCTGATAGGCTAATTGACACCAGTTGAGTCAATGTACCTGTGGATGTACTTCAAGGCCTACCTTCAAGACCTCAGCCAAGACCTCAGAAAAAAATTGTAGACAATTGTCCACAAGTCTGTTTCATCCTTGGGTGGAATTTCCAAACGCCTGAAGGTACCACGTTCATCTGTACAAACAATAGTACGCAAGTATAAACACCATGGGACCAAGCAGCCGCCATACCGCTCAGGATGAAGACTCGTTCCGTCTCCTAGAGATGAATGTACTTTGGTGCTAATCAATCCCAGAACAACAGCAAAGGACCTTGTGAAGATGCTGGAGGAAACAGGTACAAAAGTATCTATACCCACAGTAAAACAAGTCCTATATCAACATATATTTAATAATCTCAACCCACCCCATTCATATTCATTCTATACAGTTGAAGTCGGAAGTTTACATACACCTTAGCCAATTACATTTAAACTCAGTATTTCACAATTCCTGACATTTAATCCTAGTAATAATTCCCTGTTTTAGGTCAGTTAGGATCACCACTTTATTTTAAGCATGTGAAATGTCAGAATAATAGTAGAGAGAATGATTTATTTCAGCTTTTATTTATTTCATCACATTCCCAGTGGGTCAGGAGTTTACATACACTCAATTAGTATTTGGTAGCATTGCCTTTAAATTGTTTAACTTGGGTCAAACATTTCGGGTAGCCTTCCACAAGCTTCCCACAATAAGTTGTGTGAATTTTGGCCCATTCCTCCTGACAGAGCTGGTGTAACCGAGTCAGGTTTGTAGGCCTCCTCGCTCGCACACGCTTTTTCAGTTCTGCCCACAAATGTTCTATGGGATTGAGGTCAGGGCTTTGTGACGGCCACACCAATATCTTGACTTTGTTGTCCTTAAGCCATTTTGTCACAACTTTGGAAGTATGCTTCGGGTCATTGTCCAATTGGAAGACCCATTGCAACCAAGCTTTAACTTCCAGACTGATGTCTTGAGATGTTGCTTCAATATATCCACATAATGTTCCTGCCTCATGATGCCATCTATTTTGTGAAGTGCACCAGTCCCACCTGCAGCAAAGCACCCCCACAACATGATGCTGCCACCCCCGTGCTTCACATTTGGGATGGTGTTCTTCGGTTTGCAAGCCTCTCCCTTTTTCCTCCAAACATAACGATTGTCATTATGGCCAAACAGTTCTATTTTTGTTTCATCAGACCAGAGGACATTTCTCCAAAAAGTATGATCTTTGTCCCCATGTGCAGTTTCAAACCGTAGTCTGTCTTTTTTATAGCGGTTTTGGAGCAGTGGTTTCTTCCTTGCTGAGCGGCCAACCTCCAATTTACTCAAATTATGTAAATTAGCCTATCAGTAGCTTCTAAAGCCATGACATAATTTTCTGGAATTTTCCAAGCTGTTTAAAGGCACAGTCATCTTAGTGTATGTAAACTTATGACCCACTGCAATTGTGATACAATGAATAAGTGAAATAATCTGTCTGTAAACAAATGTTGGAAAAATTACTTGTGTCATGCATAAAGTAGATGTCCTAACCGACTTGCCAAAACTATAGTTTGTCAACAGGAAATTTGTGGAGTGGTTGAAAAACTAGTTTTAATGACTCCAACCCAAGTGTATGTAAACTTCCAACTTCAACTGTTGATAGGCACGCTTTATTTTGTCTGGATTAACGTCCCAGATAAAACAAAATATTATTTGCTCATAAGATTTGAAAAACGAATCATCAGGAGTAGGCAGGGCCATAAGCAAGTGAGTAAACTGACATATGAATAAGGAGTTAATCATAAATAGACAACCTCTCCATGGTTGCAGGATCTTGTCTATTTTTACAAGTTTTCTATTGAAATTCATTGTGGAGAGCTTATTTATATCTTTGTGATATGAATACAGAGTATCTACTCACCATCAGCCCATTTTATAGGTAAACTGCAGGGTCATGTAAAAGTTGTATTTTTTAAAGATGAAATACGTAATATTGTACACTTATCAAGGACACTTATCAAGGATCTAGCTTGCGGACTTAATATAAAACTTGAGTCATCGGCATACATGGACACCTCTGTTTTTAAGCCTTGGATTTCTAATCCTCTAATGTTGTTATTGGATCTGATTTTAATTGCTAGTATTTCGATGCGCATAACGAATTGATATGGTGACAGCGCACACCCTTGTCTAGCTTCTCTTGTTTATGTTAATTAAAGGTCAATTACCGTGAGACCGGCAGTTATTTGCTTGACAATCACAGGCTGACAAAATGTAATGACCGCTACAGCCCTAGTCGGAGGTGTAACTGCGTCGGAGCTGTCAAATCAGCAAGCAGCTTCCGGCGTTATAACTATCTCGGACGTTGCAATTGGATGCGTCTTGTTACAGTGGTGAACGCTGGAATGTGTGCTGTAATACTTGTGACTCTGGATGACAACATAATGATGTTTGTTTCTTTAGGGCTGTTTTCCTAAAGTAGTTCAATTGTGTATTGTGTTTTGTTTTCTTACCACGATACTAACGAGTATTGCGATTCTGCTATCGTCCAGTGCCTCGGTTCTTCACCCTCTATCCCTTCCTCTCTCATTCCCTAACTCCAACACACCAACCTCCCAACTTCACTTTCTATATCTCACACTCCCTCCCGCTCTCTCTGCCGCCATCTTTCATTCACTCCATCTTCCCCCTCACTGCCACCCTCTTACTCTCCTCCCCTTCTATCTCTCGGCTTGTGTTTATGGTCTGTGTCATGTCTCTTGTTCGTGGATATTATTAGAGTGATAAGCATCTGACTGCCCGTGTGTGTGTGTGTGTCTGTAGTTTAGAGTGATAAGCATCACATTTCAGCATGCCTGACTGCCCGTGTGTGTGTGTGTGCGTGTGTCTGTAGTTTAGAGTGATAAGCATCACATTTCATCTGACTGCTCCGCCCATCACAACATGAATAAATAACAGCACCACATTTACTCGCAATTACAGCATCTGTTCCAATGGGTACTCACACAGTCTACGGGGCACCCAGTGTGTGTGTGTGTGTTAGATTGAGGTAGAGGGGTTTCCTGTGTGTGTGTGTGTGTGTTTGCAATACGGTTAGAGGGTTGTGTTGAGTAGTGTGTGTAGTCTGTTGTCTGCTCTTTTGCCCTCAGGAGAGGTTTATTTTGGGGTGATGGTTCCTTCCTACAGGACACACTGTCACAGCTCATCATTGTCCCTGTGTTTGTGCTTGGGATGGGGTAGGGGTTCTGCTGTGTACATGTGTGTGTGATTTAATGTGTGTGTATGCGTGTGTATGTATTAATGTGTGTATGTGCATGTCTCCCCACACCTCGGGGAGAGCTACAAAGTCACAGACTGAAACGGAGAGGCCTGATTCAGAGTGGCAGGTCTGACGTTAGTCCGATGTTCGTCTGACGTTAACTGTTTAGGCCCAGCGTGTGTGTGTATTGACCCCTAAAGGCCTCCAACCGCAAGGTACTACAGAGGGTAATGCGGACACCCAGTAAATCACTGGGGCAAAGCTTCCTGCCAACCAGGACCTCTATACCAGGCAGTGTCAGATGAAGGCCCAAAAAATTGGCAAAGTCATGGACTGTTCTCTCTGCTACCGCATGGCAAGCAGTACCGGAGCACCAAGTTTAGATACAAAAGGCTTCTTAACAGCTTCTACCACCAAGTCATAAGACTCCTGAACAATAAAATGGCTACCCTGACTATTTACATTGTCCCTCCCCCACCCCCAGTTTTACGTTGCTGCTATTCTCTGTTTATTATCCACGCATAGTCACTTTACCTCTGCCTACAAATACATATTACCTCAATTACCTCAACTAACCGGTGCCCCCGCACATTGATTCTGTACCGGTACCCCCTGTATTTAGCCCCGCTACTGTTATTTTATTGTCGCTCCTTAATTATTTGTTATTTTTCTATTTAATTTATTATTTTACTTCAGTTTATTTTCGTAAATACCGTAACACTTTTTTTCCCTTAAAACTGCATTGTCGGTTAAGGGCTTGTAAGTAAGCATTTCACTGTAAGGACTAAACCTGTTGTATTGGACGCATGTGACAAATCAAATTCGATTTTATTTTGATTTCTTCGACCCATGAGGGATTCCCTCTCAAACTGGTGAAACCCACCACTCAGATAAATGTGAGCTGCATGTACTTGTCAGTGGAAAGTATTTCCTCAATGCTATTGAAGTTCAATAACCAATTATCAATAACCATCATACTGAAAAAAATGGCGCCGGAGGAGATGGCCGCCGTTTTACGGTCTCCTAACCAATTGTGCTATTATGTGTTTGTTTTTTTTGCGATATTTGTAAATTATTTTGTACATAATGTTTTTGCAACCGTATCTTACGGAAGAAAAGAGCTTCTGGATATCAGGACAGCGATCACTCACCTCGGATTAGACAAAGATTTCTTCAACAACAAGCAGGACTCACACGATATTCTCCAAACACCCCACAGGGCAGACATCCCAATTATTCACAAAAGAAAGTGACGCAGAGGACGAAGAGCCGGATGCCCCGTCTGGACCCACAGAAGACAACTAGGAAAGCTGCCATTACCGTCAACATTACTCGCCAATGTGCAATCATTGGACAATAAACTAGACGAGGTAAGATCACGAATATCCTATCAACGGGACATCAAAAACTGTAATATCCTATGCTTCACAGAATCTTGGCTGAATGACGACATGGATATTCAGCTAGCGGGATACACGCTGCACCGGCAAGATTGAACAGCACACTCCGGTAAGACGGGGGGGGGGGGGCTCGCCTGAAGTTGAGTATATTGTGATAAACTGCAGGCCACACCACTTGCCTAGAGAGTTCTCAGCTATACTTTTCATGGCTTTTTTTTACCACCACAGACAGATGCTGGCACTAAGACCGCACTCAGTCAGCTGTATAAGGAAATAAGCAAACAGGAAACCACTCACCCAGAGGCGGCGCTCCTAGTGGCCGGAGACTTTAATGCAGGGAAACTGAAATCAGTTCTACCAAATCTCTATCAACATGTCACCTGTACTCCACACAGAGACGCGTACAAAGCTCTCCCTCGCCCTCCATTTGGTAAATCCGACCACAACTCTATCCTCCTGATTCCTGCTTAAGAGCAAAAATTAAAGCAGGAATCCCCAGTGACTCTGTCTATAAAAAAATGGTCAGATGAAGCAGATACTACACTACAGGACTGTTTTGCTATCACAGACTGGAACATGCTCCGGGATTCTTCCGGTGACATTGAGGAATACACCACATCAGGCCACATCAGGCTTTATCAATAAGTGCATTGAGGACGTCATCCCCACAGTGAATGTACGTACATACCCCAACCAGAAGCCATGGATTACAGGCAACATTCGCACTGAGCTAAAGGGTAGAGCTGCCGCTTTCAAGGTGAGGGACTCGGAAGCTTACCCGGAAGCTTAAAAGAAATACAGCAATGCCCTGCGACGAACCATCAAACAGGCAAAGCATCAATACAGGGCTAAGATTGAATCATACTACACCGGCTCCGACGTTCGTCGGATGTGGCAGGGCTTGCAAACTATTACAGACTACAAAGGGAAGCACAACCGCGAGCTGTCCAGTGACACAAGCCTACCAGATGAGCTAAATCACTTCTATGCTCGCTTCGAGGCAAGCAACACTGAGGCATGCATGGGAGCATCAGCTGTTCCGGACGACTGTGTGATCACACTCTCCGTAGCCGACGTGAGTAAGACCTTTAAACAGGTCAACATACACAAGGCTGCGGGGCCAGACGGATTACCAGGACATGTGCTCCGGGCATGTGCTGACCAACTGGCAGGTGTCTTCACTGACATTTTCAACATGTCCCTGATTGAGTCTGAAATACCAACATGCTTCAAGCAGACCACCATAGTCCCTGTGCCCAAGAACACAAAGGTAACTTGCCTAAATGACTACAGACGCGTAGCATTCATATCCGTAGCCATGAAGTGCTTTGAAAGGCTGGTAATGGCTCACATCAACACCATTATCCCAGAAACCCTAGACCCACTCCAATTTGCATACCGCCCAAACAGATCCATAGATGATGCAATCTCTATTGCACTCCACACTGCCCTTTCCCACCTGGACAAAAGGAACACCTATGTGAGAATGCTGTTCGTTGACTACAGCTCAGCATTCAACACCATAGTACCCTCAAAGCTCATCACCAAGCTAAGGATCCTGGGACTACACACCTCCCTCTGCAACTTTATCCTGGACTTCCGGACAGGCCGCCCCCAGGTGGTGAGGGTAAGTAGCAACACATCTGCCACGCTGATCCTCAACACTGGAGCACCCCAGGGGTGCATGCTCAGTCCCCTCCTGTACTCCCTGTTCACCCACGACTGCATGGCCAGGCACGACTCCAACACCATCATTAAGTTTGCTGACGACACAACAGTGGTAGGCCTGATAACCGACAACGACGAGACAGACTATAGGGAGGAGATCAGAGACCTGGCCGGGTGGTGCCAGAATAACAACCTATCCCTCAACGTAACCAAGACTAAGGAGATGATTGTGGACTACAGGAAAAGGAGCACCGAGCACGTCCCCATTCTCATCGACAGGGCTGTAGTGGAGCAGGTTGAGAGCTTCAAATTCCTTGGTGTCCACATCAACAACAAACTAGATTTGTCCAAACATACCAAGACAGTCGTGAAGAGGGCACGACAAAGCTTATTCCCTCTCAGGAAACTAAAAAGATTTGGCATGGGTCCTGAGATCCTCAAAAGGTTCTACAGCTGCAACATCGAGAGCATCCTGACCGGTTGCATCACTGCCTGGTACGGCAGGTGCTTAGCCTCCAACCGCAAGGCACTACAGAGGGTAGTGCGTACGGCCCAGTACATGCACATTGGCGACCCGGGCTATCTGCATTGTGATCCACCACCCGCCAACCCCTCTTTTTACACTTCTGCTTCTCTCTGTTCATCATATATGCATAGTCACTTTAACGATACCTACATGTACATACTACCTAAATAAGCCTGACTAACAGGTGTCTGTATATAGCCTTGCTACTCTTTTTTCAAATGTCTTTTCACTGTTGTTTTATTTCTTTACTTACCTACGCACACACACACACACATACCTTTTTCCCCCACACCATTGGTTAGAGCCTGTAAGTAAGCATTTCACTGTAAGGTTTACACCTGTTGTATTCGGCGCATGTGACAAATAAACTTTGATTTGATTTGAATAACTCAATAAACATGTTACACATGACATGGATGTGTTGCTACCAGCAACAGGTGACAGGAAAGATCCATGTTTCAGTATACATTCATTTTGTATTTTTTATTGAACCTTTATTGAACTAGGCAAGTCAGTCAAGAAAACGTTCTTATTTACAATGACGGCCTAGGAAAAGTGGGTAAACTGTCTAGTTCAGGGGCAGACATTTACCTTGTCAGCTCGGGGATTCCATCCAGCAACCTTTCAGTTACTGGCCCAATGCTCTAACCACTAGGCTACATGCCGCCCCAAACAAATGTATCTCTCCCTCATCCTCTCTCCATCTCTCTCTCTTTCCATGTCTCTCTAATCCCTCATTTGCTTTCTGTCACATCTCTCTGTCTCCCCATGCACACACACACGGCGATGACAGGGCCTAAATTGTCCATTCTAATTTGATAACCTACAGCCTCCCAGAGGTTGTTCTCACAAACCAAGGGTAGGATTGAAATTAATAGCCCTGTTATTGGATGACATGTGTTACCATGGACACTGACAGCTCAAATTACTATCTGATTTGTGTCTGGGAAATCCCTAAGTCATTCCCCCATCAGCTTCATGTCCACACTTTGGTTCACCTCTAACCCTAGCCTCAACCACAACCACTACCCTAGCCTCAACCACTACCATAGCCTCAACCACAACAACTACCCTAGCCTCAACCACTACCCTAGCCTCAACCACAACCACTACCCTAGCCTCAACCACTACCCTAGCCTCAACTACTACCCTAGCCTCAACCACTACCCTAGCCTCAACCACAACCCCTAGCCTCAACCACAACCACTACCCTAGCCTCAACCACAACCACTACCCTAGCCTCAACCACAACCACTACCCTAGCCTCAACCACAACCCCTAGCCTCAACCACAACCACTACCCTAGCCTCAACCACTACCCTAGCCTCAACCACAACCAATACCCTAGCCTCAAACACAACCACTACCCTAGCCTCAACCACTACCCTAGCCTCAACCACTACCCTAGCTTCAACCACTACCCTAGCCTCAACCACTACCCTAGCCTCAACCACAACCCCTAGCCTCAACCACAACCACTATCCTTGCCTCAACCACAACCACAACCCTCAACCACTACCCTAGCCTCAACCACTACGCTAACCCTCAACCACTACCCTAACCCTCAGCCACTACCCTAACCATAACCCTCAACCACTACCACTACCCTCAGCCACTACCCTAACCCTCAACCACTACCACTACCCTAACCCTAGCCTCAACCACTACCCTAACCCTAGCCTCAACCACTACCCTAACCTCAACCACTACCCTAGCCTCAACCACTACCCTAACCCTCAACCACTACCATCAACCACTACCCTAATCCTCAACCACTACCCTAACCCTCAACCCCTACCCTAACCCTCAACCCCTACCCTAACCCTCAACCCCTACCCTAACCCTCAGTCACTACCCTAAACTTAGCCTCAGCCACTACCTTAACCCTCAGCCACTACCCTAACCCTCAGCCACTACCCTATCCATAGCCTCAGCCACTACTCTAACCTCAGCCACTACCCTAACCATAACCACTACCCTAACCCTCAGCCACTACCCTAACCCTCAGCCACTACCCTAACCCTCAGCCACTACCCTAACCCTCAACCACTACCCTAACCCTCAGCCACTACCCTATCCATAGCCTCAGCCACTAATCTAACCTCAGCCACTACCCTAACCCTCAGCCACTACCCTAATCCTCAGCCACTACCCTAACCCTCAACCACTACCCTAACCCTCAACCACTACCCTAACCCTCAACCACTACCCTAACCCTCAACCACTACCCTACCCCTCAACCACTACCCTAATCCTCAACCACTACCCTAACCTCAGCCACTACCCTAAACCTCAGCCACTACCTTAACCCTCAGCCACTACGCTAACCCTCAACCACTACCCTAACCTCAGCCACTACTCTAACCCTAGCCTCAACCACTACCCTAAACCTCAGCCACTACCTTACCCCTCAGCCACAACGCTAACCCTCAACCACTACCCTAACCTCAGCCACTACCCTAACCCTCAACCACTACCCTAACCCCCATCACTACCCTAAACCTACCCTCAAACACCACCGTAACCCTCAACCACTACCCTAACCCTCAGCCACTACCCTAACCCTCAACCACTACCCTAACCCTAACCTCAACCACTACCCTAAACCTCAGCCACTACCTTAACCCTCAGCCACTACCTTAACCCTCAGCCACTACCTTAACCCTCAGCCACTACGCTAACCCTCAGCCACTACGCTAACCCTCAACCACTACCCTAACCTCAGCCACTACCCTAACCCTAGCCTCAGCCACTACCCTAACCCTCAACCACTACCCTAACCCCCATCACTACCCTAACCCTAGCCTCAAACACCACCGTAACCCTCAACCACTACCCTAACCCTCAGCCACTACCCTAACCCTCAACCACTACCCTAACCCTCAACCACTACCCTAACCCTTAGCCACTACCCTAACCCTCAACCCTCAACCACTACCCTAACCCTCAACCACTACCCTAACCCTTAGCCACTACCCTAACCTCAACCACTACCCTAACCCTAGCCTTAACCAACCCCCTAACCCTAGCCTAAACCACAACCCTAGCTTCATGTCCACATCCTGGTTCATGCCTTATCCTGAATTTATGTTCAAAGCTGGCTAAACCCTAAACCTAACCAGAACTCCCCCAAACAGGGCTTCCC
Organism: Oncorhynchus clarkii lewisi; assembly: GCF_045791955.1. Taxonomy (NCBI): domain Eukaryota; kingdom Metazoa; phylum Chordata; class Actinopteri; order Salmoniformes; family Salmonidae; genus Oncorhynchus; species Oncorhynchus clarkii. The sequence goes on from NC_092170.1 coordinate 33,595,639, forward strand.
ACCTCTGAATTCCCAATTTAATATATAATATGACTGTATGTAGGCCCACATAGACAGGACTCTAACATGACATTCAGACTGTAGATAGACAGACAGACAGACAGACAAGTATGGGGTACACTACACCACTGCCTACTACCTCTACCTCTCTCATCACCCTTCTTTCTTTCTTTTTCTCTCGCTCTTGTCTCTCTCTCACTCTCCCCTTTCCTCTGTAACTCTCTCCCCCATCTTCTCTCTGTCTCCACCTCCCCCTTTCCTCTTTAACTCTCTCCCCCATCTTCTCTCTGTCTCCACCTCCCCCTTTCCTCTTTAACTCTCTCCCCCATCTTCTCTGTCTCCACCTCCCCCTTTCCTTTTTAACTCTCTCCCCCATCTTCTCTCTGTCTCCCTGCCTGTATTTCTCTTTCTCCCCCTCATGCCCTTATGACCGAGGCCAGTGTTCTGCCAGCAGAACTAGATTGCATTAGTACGGATGGTACACACACACACACACACACACACACACACACACACACACTTGGTTAATGCAGCCCTCTTCCCTTCCCTGTGGAGAAAGTAGAGCACATACATGCAGCCAACCACACTAATGCAAACCTACACTGATGTGTGTGTGTGCATGTGCGTGCGTGCATGTGTGTGTCAATGTCACACAAGCATAAATGACGGTCCTACTCTTTCCCCCTAAATGGAGGAGGTGTGTTTGTACGCTGTGTTAACTTCACAACAGCGTTACACAGGAGAGAAGATGCTACCTCTGTGGAAAGGGAACAATGTGCGTTTTGAACCCGACCAAACATAATCTGCCCCTTGTCCTGTTAGCTCCTAGAACTAATACCTAGGCTTTATCTCAGTGGGATAAAAAAGGTATTGAGACACACCAACACACACACACAAAAGCACACACTTACAAACACACATACACAACCACACACACACACACACACACACACAGAGTAGGGCTAATCCCAGGGTCTCATGCCAGTCAGTCGTTCATAACAGATATCAAATCAACAAATTGTAATTGTAAATAAAACATTGTGTAGCCTCAAAACATGGTTCAAAATATCATTTTGATATCATTGATGGTCAGTCCTTCTCCAGCCCCACCCTTCAGCTGTTTACACCTCCAATTGACTCAAATTATGTCAATTAGCCTATCAGAAGCTTCTAAAAGACCATGACATCATACAGTGAATTATAAGTGAAATAATCTGTCTGTAAACAATTGCTGGAAAAATTACTTTGAAAGTAAAGCTAATTTTTTTGTCCATTAAAATAACATCAAATTTATCAGAAATACAGTGTAGACATTGTCAATGTTGTAAATGACTATTGTAGCTGGAAACATGGAACATCTACATAGGCTTACAGAGGCCCATTATCAGCAACCATCACTCCTGTGTTCCAATGGCACGTTGTGTTAGCTAATCCAAGTTTATCATTTTAAAAGGATAATTGATCATTAGAAAACACTTTTGCAATTATGTTAGCACAGCTGAAAACTGGTGTGGTGATTAAAGGAGCATTAAAACTGGCCTTCTTTAGACTAATTGAGCATCTCACATCCTGATCTGTTTCACCTGTCTTTGTGATCGTCTCCACCCCTCTCCAGGTGTCGCCCATCTTCCTCATTATCCCGTGTATTTATACCCGTGTTCTCTATTTGTCTATTGCCAGTTCGTCTTGTTTGTCAAATCTACCAGAGTTTTTGTGTCAGCTCCTGCTTTTCCCCTGTCTCTTTTCTCATCCTCCTGGTTTTTTACCCTTGCCTGGCCTGACCCTGTACCCACCTGCCTGACCCTGAGCCTGCCTGCCGTCCTGTACCTTTGCCCCACCTCTGGATTACCGACCTCTGCCTGACCTGACCCTGAGCCTGCCTGCCGTCCTGTACCTTTGCTGTAATAAACATTGTATCATGTCTTTACTATGGATTAAATGATATGACATGCTATTTTATAAAATCATTTCTCTGTAATCAATATTACCTGATTAAACTAATCATGTAAATGTAATTAACTAGGAAGTCGGGGCACCACGGAAGAATGTTCATAGAGCTGTTAATCTTAATCTTTTATATCAATAGCAGTCAATTATTAATCATCAGCATATTCAGTCTCATCTGAACGACGTAAAATTCTTGGTTATATTCACGAACCTTGGCTAACAAGTCAAATCAGCAATACAAAATCCGGTTTAATTATTTATTTACTAATTCCCCAAACAATCACACAAAATTACATATACGCAGGATGGATCATACATTAATTCCTAATATTGTCATAAAAGAAAACGTACCTGACGGGCTAAACCAATATGATGTCTGGTTACACAAAGAAAGGGGGTTGGGTTTGAATGAAAGTGGGAGAAGACTGAGGAAGAAAAGGATTGGGTCTCTATCGGACCTTATGAAGCTATGCTATAACCTCCCCCAACAGGGCAACGTCATGACAATTGTTACTTCGGACAGACAGACAGACAGAGAGAGAGAGAGAGAGACAAGGTCCATCTGCCTTTGGCCTAAATAGCAGGAACCTGGACTTCATCAAATAAATTGGAAATACAGACAATGTCATCCTACAAGAAACCTGGTATAGAGGAGATGAACCAACTGGTTGCCCTCTAGGTTACAGAGAGCTGGTAGTCCCATCCACCAAACTACCAGGTGTGAAACAGGGAAGAGACTCAGGGGGTATGCTAATTTAGTATGAAGCAGACCTAACCTACTATTAAATTAGTCAAAACAGGAACATTTTACATCTGGCTAGACATTTTTGAGGAAATTATCTTAACAATGAAAAATGTCCTCATGTGTGCTACCTATATCCCCCCAGCAGAATCCCCATACTTTAACGATGACAGCTTCTCCATCCTAGAGGGGGAGATCAACCCTTTCCTGGCTCAGGGACATGTACTAGTCTGTGGCGACCTAAATGCCAGAACTGGACAATAACCTGACACTCTTAGCACACAGGGGGACAAACACCTACAGTGCCTTGCGAAAGTATTCGGCCACCTTGAACTTTGCGACCTTTTGCCACATTTCAGGCTTCAAACATAAAGATATAAAACTGTATTTTTTTGTGAAGAATCAACAACAAGTGGGACACAATCATGAAGTGGAACGACATTTATTGGATATTTCAAACTTTTTTAACAAATCAAAAACAGAAAAAGTGGGCGTGCAAAATTATTCAGCCCCTTTACTTTCAGTGCAGCAAACTCTCTCCAGAAGTTCAGTGAGGATCTCTGAATGATCCAATGTTGACCTAAATGACTAATGATGATAAATACAATCCACCTGTGTGTAATCAAGTCTCCGTATAAATGCACCTGCACTGTGAGCAGAGAGCATCATGAAGAACAAGGAACACACCAGGCAGGTCCGAGATACTGTTGTGAAGAAGTTTAAAGCCGGATTTGGATACAAAAAGATTTCCCAAGCTTTAAACATCCCAAGGAGCACTGTGCAAGCGATAATATTGAAATGGAAGGAGTATCAGACCACTGCAAATCTACCAAGACCTGGCCGTCCCTCTAAACTTTCAGCTCATACAAGGAGAAGACTGATCAGAGATGCAGCCAAGAGGCCCATGATCACTCTGGATGAACTGCAGAGATCTACAGCTGAGGTGGGAGACTCTGTCCATAGGACAACAATCAGTCGTATATTGCACAAATCTGGCCTTTATGGAAGAGTGGCAAGAAGAAAGCCATTTCTTGCAGATATCCATAAAAAGTGTTGTTTAAAGTTTGCCACAAGCCACCTGGGAGACACACCAAACATGTGGAAGAAGGTGCTCTGGTCAGATGAAACCAAAATTGAACTTTTTGGCAACAATGCAAAACGTTATGTTTGGCGTAAAAGCAACACAGCTGAACACACCATCCCCACTGTCAAACATGGTGGTGGCAGCATCATGGTTTGGGCCTGCTCTTCTTCAGCAGGGACAGGGAAGATGGTTAAAATTGATGGGAAGATGGATGGAGCCAAATACAGGACCATTCTGGAAGAAAACCTGATGGAGTCTGCAAAAGACCTGAGACTGGGACGGAGATGTCTTCCAACAAGACAATGATCCAAAACATAAAGCAAAATCTACAATGGAATAGTTAAAAAATAAACATATCCAGGTGTTAGAATGGCCAAGTCAAAGTCCTGACCTGAATCCAATCGAGAATCTGTGGAAAGAACTGAAAACTGCTGTTCACAAATGCTCTCCATCCAACCTCACTGAGCTCGAGCTGTTTTGCAAGGAGGAATGGGAAAAAATGTCAGTCTCTCGATGTGCAAAACTGATAGAGACATACCCCAAGCGACTTACAGCTGTAATCGCAGCAAAAGGTGGCGCTACAAAGTATTAACTTAAGGGGGCTGAATAATATTGCACGCCCAATTTTTCTGTTTTTGATTTGTTAAAAAAGTTTGAAATATCCAATAAATGTCGTTCCACTTCATGATTGTGTCCCACTTGTTGTTGATTCTTCACAAAAAAATACAGTTTTATATCTTTATGTTTGAAGCCTGAAATGTGGCAAAAGGTTGCAAAGTTCAAGGGGGCCGAATACTTTCGCAAGGCACTGTACATGGAGATGACGGCATTCCCTCCCCCTAGACACAACTATGACAAAACTACCAACAAAAACAGGTCACAACTCCTGCCACTCTGTCGCACGGTGGGTCTGTACCTACAGCTCATTCCTTGGCAGTAGTACTGTAGAATAATTTATCACTGACCTCAACCCATAGTCTCTCAGAGCATTCACAGTCAGCCCACTGACACCCCTATCAGACCACAGCAAAATTAAAGTCTACCTGAACAGAGCAATACTCAATCATGAGGCATCAAAGCCAAAGGAACTGAGTAACATTAAGAAATGCTATAGGTGGAAGGAAAGTAGTGTAGAAGACCTACCAAAAAACAATTAGGCAACAACAAATGCAATCCCTTCTAGACAACTTCCTGGACAAAAGGTTTCACTGTAATAGTGAAGGTGTAAACTTAACAATCTAAACAGTATATTTGACCTCTCAGCTTCCCTATGAAATCCAAACATTTCAAGCAGGCAGCCTAAGAAAATTAACAACAATTACAAATGGTTTGATGAAGAATGCAAAAACCTAAGACATTGAGAAACCTAACCAACCAAAAATATAGAGACCCAGAAAACCTGAGCCTACACCTTCACTATGGTGAATCACTAAAACAATACAGAAATACACTACGGAAAAAGAATGAACAGCACGTCAGAAATCAGCTCAATGTAATTGAAAAATCCATAGAATCTAACCACTTCTGGGAAAATTGGAAAGCACTCAAAGAGTTATCTATCCAAAACAGAGATTTATGGATAAACCACTTCTCTAATAATGCATGCAGAGCAGAATTAGGCAGATACCCGCTAATTATAAAAATTCTACAGCCATCTGTAAGCTTGCTTAGGGAACCTGGAGAAGAGTCCCCTAAGCAAGCTGGTCCTGGGGCTCTGTTCACATGCAGAAACACACCCCACAGAGCCCCAGGACAGCAACACAATTAGACCCAACCAAATCATGAGAAAACAATAAGAAAACTACTCGACACATTTGAAAGAATTAACAAAGAAAACTGAGCAAACTAGAATGCTATTTGACACTAAAAAGAGAGTACCACTGTGACTGACCCAAACTTAAGGAAAGCTTTGACTATGTACAGACTCAGTGAGCATAGCCTTGCTATTGAGAAAGTATGTTTCCCATGCCAATAAAGCCCTTTGAATTGACAGAGAGAGGGAGAGACCATTTTTAGGGCCTTCAGATCCTCAAAAGGTTCTACAGCTGCACCAGCGAGAGCATGCTGACAGGATGCATCACTGCCTGGTATTGCAACCACAAGGCACGACAGAGGCTAGTGCACACGGCTCACTATATCACTGGGGCACGCTTCCTGCCATACAGAACATATATATCAGGCGGTATCAGAGGAAGGCCCTAAAAATGGTCAAATACTCCAGCCACCCTAGTCATAGACTGTTCTCTCTGCTACAGCACGGCAAGCGGTACCGGAGGGCCAAGTCTAGGTCAAAGAGGCTTCTAAACAGCTTCTACCACCAAGCCTTAAGACACCTGAACATACACTGCTCAAAAAAATAAAGGGAACACTTAAACAACAATGTAACTCCAAGTCAATCACACTTCTGTGAAATCAAACTGTCCACTTAGGAAGCAACACTGATTGACAATAAATTTCACATGCTGTTGTGCAAATGGAATAGACAACAGATGGAAATTATAGGCAATTAGCAAGACACCCCCAATAAAGGAGTGGTTCTGCAGGTGGTGACAACAGACCACTTCTCAGTTCCTATGCTTCCTGGCTGATGTTTTGGTCACTTTTGAATGCTGGCGGTGCTTTCACTCTAGTGGTAGCATGAGACGGAGTCTGCAACCCACAAAAGGGGCTCAGGTAGTGCAGCTCATCAAGGATGGCACATCAATGTGAGCTGTGGCAAGAAGGTTTGCTGTGTCTGTCAGCGTAGTGTCCAGAGCATGGAGGCGCTACCAAGAGACAGGCCAGTACATCAGGAGAAGTGGAGGAGGCCGTAGGAGGGCAACAACCCAGCAGCAGGACCGCTACCTCTGCCTTTGTTCTAGGAGGAGCAGGAGGAGCACTGCCAGAGCCCTGCAAAATGACCTCCTGCAGGCCACAAATGTGCATGTGTCTGCTCAAACGGTCAGAAACAGACTCCATGAGGGTGGTATGAGGGCCCGACGTCCACAGGTGGGGGTTGTGGTTACAGCCCAACACGGTGCAGGACGTTTGGCATTTGCCAGAGAACACCAAGATTGGCAAATTCGCCACTGGCGCCCTGTGCTCTTCACAGATGAAAGCAGGTTCACACTGAGCACGTGACAGACGTGACAGAGTCTGGAGACGCCGTGGAGAACGTTCTGCTGCCTGCAACATCCTCCAGCATGACCGGTTTGGCGGTGGGTCAGTCATGGTGTTGGGTGGCATTTCTTTGGGGGGCCGCACAGCCCTCCATGTGCTCGCCAGAGGTAGCCTGACTGCCATTAGGTACCGAGATGAGATCCTCAGACCCCTTGTGAGACCATATGCTGTTGCGGTTGGCCCTGGGTTCCTCCTAATGCAAGACAATGTTAGACCTCATGTGGCTGGAGATTGTCAGCAGTTCCTGCAAGAGGAAGGCATTGATGCTATGGACTGGCCCGCCCGTTCCCCAGACCTGAATCCAATTGAGCACATCTGGGACATCATATCTCGCTCCATCCACCAACGCCACGTTGCACCACAGACTGTCCAGGAGTTGGCGGATGCTTTAGTCCAGGTCTGGGAGGAGATCCCTCAGGAGACCATCCTCCACCTCATCAGGAGCATGCCCAGGTGTTGTAGGAAGGTCATACAGGCACGTGGAGGCCACACACACTACTGAGCCTCATTTTGACTTGTTTTAAGGACTTTACATCAGTTGGATCAGCCTGTAGTGTGGTTTTCCACTTTAATTTTGAGTGTGACTCCAAATCCAGGCCTCCATGGGTTGATAAATTTGATTTCCATTGATCATTTTTGTGTGATTTTGTTGTCAGCACATTCAACTATGTAAAGAAAAAGTATTTAATAAGAATATTTCATTCATTCAGATCTAGGATGTGTTATTTTAGTGTTCCCTTTATTCTTTTGAGCAGTGTACAATCAAAATGGCTACGCAGACTATTTGCATTGCTCCCACTCTTTTATGCTACTGCTACTCTCTGTTATTATCCATGCATAGTCACTTTAATAGCTCTACCTTCATGTACATATTACCACAATTACATTGACTAACCTGTATCCCCTGTATATAGCCTCGCTATTGTTATTTTACTGCTGCTCTTTAATTATTTGTTACTTTTATTTCTTTTTGGGGGTATTTTTCTTAAAACTGCATTGTTGCATTTCACTGTAACATCTACACCTATTGTATTCGGCACGATTTGATTTGATTTGAGAGAAATGTGTGACCTGTTGCCATAAGAAAACAGCAAGCAGTGAAGAACAAACGCAATTGTAAATACAACCCATATTTATGTTTATTTTTTCCCCGTTTGTACTTTCCCTATTTGCACATAATGACATTTGAAATGTCTTTATTCTTTTGGAACTTTTACCAGTGTAATGTTTACTGTTAATTTGTATAGTTTATATATCTTTTGTTTATTATCTAGTTCACTTGATTTGGCACTGTAAACGTAAGTTCCCCATGCCAATAAAGCCCCTTAACTTGAAATTGAAGTACGCCTGCTCTGTTAAAAGCCCTGCTGTCTTTCAAACACAAGCTCCTATTGGCCCACTAAATGTTTCTGACCAAAATAGACGCACAGCCAGATGAAGAGAGAGTAAGGGAGAGAGAGATAGAGGGTGAGGCATGGGGAAAAATAGGGAAGATGAGAGGGATAGCAGGGAAGAGAAGTGAGAGAGCTATAAAGAGTACGCATCACACATGCTCAAAGCCAGTGGACGTGAAGCTGGCTGATAGAATCCCAAGAGCGTTCAAAGCTGTCAGAGGCAAAGGGTGGCTACTTATATATTTATATTTATAATATATTATGATTTAACACTTTTTGGTTACTACATGATTCCATATGTGTTATTTCATAGTGTTGATGTCTTTATTATTATTCTACAATGTAGAAAATATTAAAAACAAAGAAAAACCCTGGAATGAGTAGGTGTGTCAAAATTTGAGTGGTACTGTATATTTTTGTACAGTTACATGCCATTCAGCAGACGTTTATCCAAAGCAACTTTAGATATAGGTGGCCCCGGGAATCGAACCCACAACCCTGACGGTGAAAGCACCAAACAGGGTCACTAAAATGAACATGAATGAATGTGGAATGTCAGCAAAGCCTATGATAAGAAGCCATACAAACCTTTAATCACATTACAGGGAGGTTGGTCAACAACACTGTAGTAATGACAGATGACCACAATCAATTCAGGTGATTACAACCTACAACCTACAAAATCAATACCCCCAAAAAGAGCAATTTGCAGTCATGGAACCCTTTCCATCACTGGCATTTGATCAACACATTGACTCTAGGTGGGTCTGAGGACCAACATTATTTCAATGCTATTTCAATTTGTTGTTAGAATGGCCAGCTCCTCCAGATGCCTCAGTCACACCAACCCTGCTGTTCACCGACTGTTCCTGTACGGTGCTGCATGGAGATCAACAGGAGTGACATCACCCGTCTGTCCTTTGACCACTCCACCTCACTCGTAAAAAAAATGTTGTTCCACGGTCAGGTACACGTGGCCACTAACCACAGATCTAGGATCAGATGATTCTACCCACAGTCCTAACCTAACCTGTCTACCTCATACTGTAGCTGTGAGTCTCTGTCTTTCCGGGGCTTCAGCCTTTTTCTGGAAGTTCTCCCAGTAGGCGGAGTCTTCTTCAAAGAGGGGTGTGGCCATGCTGATGAGGTCACTGAAGGAGAGGAAGGTGAAGGAGGGGGGAGGATCGGTGAGGGCAGGGGGAGGCTGAGGAAAAAGAAGGAGAGGTTAGAAATCTACTTCATTGTGCTGGGAAAAAACACACACACACACAGGCTCACACTTACATTCCCACACACACACACACACACACGACTCACCACAGATCTGACTGTATGGCTGGGTCCCAGTGCCACAGCAACATGGTGGTCCTTACCCAATACAGTCTCCTGAAGGTGGACAAGAGTTAAAGAAACACACACGTTTACATGAAATACACACAAACAGAATGAGGTTATAGGGGTTGACTTATACGAGTGGTTAAGGTGACAAATAGCTCTCGTTTACGGAAAGGATCACGCATGCAGCAGGCCACACACACACACACAACTCTCCTCTCCCTGTTCTAACACATCAGTGTCCTAATACTGGCTGTTCATCATCCCGGTTCCCCTCTCTCTCTCTCTCTCTCTCTTTCATTCCACACAGTTGGCCCTAATCATAGGCCCATTCGGGGGAGTTGTGTACATCCCAGACAAGCAATCTCCATCTCACTGCCTGGCTTTCCAGGAGTAATGGACGCCTCACCCTGGGGAGACAGAGGGGAGAGGAGATTGAAAGGAGAAAATAGCCTCACTCCTTTACTTTTTAAAGGGAGGGAGGTTACAGATGTAGGATCTAACATTGAATCACCCTGTAGCGTGAGAACTTTCCTGCAGGACATTTAAAAACACGTCGTTTGTGGTTTAAAAAGCCTTCTGAAGTTCGGAATTTGCACTTTTGACATTTTAGACTTTAAATTTTCCCTTTTGAAAAATGTATCAAGCACTGCAAAAATGTCCATTAAATATAATCCACATTTCCTGTTGCTGCAGGATTATTTTCTTGCAGGAGCAAACTGGATCAAATTAATATCCTCCATCTGTATCTCATGTTCTTTATGGAAGGATGACTCCCTGCAACATCTGTTTGCTATACTACAAAGAAGTTAGTGAAAACAAATACTTTTTCTTCCCCAGACATCATTGTCAACAAAACAAAAACAATAAAGGCTGTGGGGCAGACAGGGGCGCTGTTTCCCCTACTGCGGATTCAATCTGATTCTAAATGTCTGGATAAGAGTGAAATAATTGTGACAGTGTGTGTGTATAGTTGTGGCCAAAGGTTTTGAGAATGACACAAATATTAATTTTCACAAAGTCTGCTGCCTCAGTTTGTATGATGGCAATTTGCATGTACTCCAGAATGTTATGAAGAGATCAGATGAACTGCAATTAGTTGCAAAGTCCCTCTTTGCCATGCAAATGAACTGAATCCCAAAAAAACAATTCCACTGCATTTCAGCCCTGCCACAAAAGGACCAGCTGACATCATATCAGTGATTCTCTTGTTGACACAGGCGTGAGTGTTGACGAGCTGATGCTCGAGTTCGAATAACAGACTGGAAGCTTCAAAAGGAGGGTGGTGCTTGGAATCATTGTTCTTCCTCTGTCAACCATGGTTACCTGCACGGAAACACGTGCCGTCATCATTGCTTTGCTCAAAAAGGGCTTCACAGGAAAGGATATTGCTGCCAGTAAGATTGCACCTAAATCAACCATTTATCAGATCATCAAGAAATTCAAGGAGAGCGGTTCAATTGTTGTGAAGAAGGCTTCAGGGCGCCCAAGAAAGTCCAGCATGCGCCAGGACCGTCTCCTAAAGTTGATTCAGCTGCGGGATCGGGGAACCACCAGTACAGAGCTTGCTCAGGAATGGCAGCAGGCAGGTGTGAGTGCATCTGCACGCAAAGTGAGGCGAAGAGTTTTGGAGGATGGCTTGGTGTCAAGAAGGGCAGCAAAGAAGACACTTCTTTCCAGGAAGAACATCAGGGACAGACTGATATTCTGCAAAAGGTACCAGAAATGGACTGCTGAGGACTGGGGTAAAGTCATTTTCTCTGATCAATCCCCTTTCCGATTGTTTGGGGCATCCGGAAAAAAGCTTGTCCGGAGAAGACAAGGTGAGCGCTACCATCAGTCCTGTGTTATGCCAACAGTAAAGCATCCTGAGACCATTCATGTGTGGGGTCGCTTCTCAGCCAAGGGAGTGGGCTCACTCACAATTTTGCCTAAGAGCAAAGTCATGAATCAAGAATGGTACCAACACATCCTCAGAGAGCAACTTCTCCCAACCATCCAGGAACAGTTTGGTGACGAACAATGCCTCTTCCAGCATGATGGAGCACCTTGCCACAAGGCAAAAGTGATAACTAAGTGGCTCAGGGAACAAAGCATCGATATTTTGGGTCCATGGCCAGGAAACTCCCCAGACCTTAATCCCATTGAGAACATGTGGTCAATCCTCAAGAGGCGGGTGGACAAACAAAAACCCACAAATTCTGACAAACTCCAAGCATTGACGCAAGAATGGGCTGCCATCAGTCAGGATGTGGCCCAGAAGCATGCCAGGGCAGATTGCAGAAGTCTTGAAAAAGAATGGTCAACACTGCAAATATTGACTCTTTTAATCTACTTCATGTAATTGTCAATAAAAGCCTTTGACACTTATGAAATGTTTGTAATTATACTCCAGTATTCCATAGTAACATCTGACAAAAAATATCTAGACACTGAAGCAGCAAACTTTGTGAAAACTAATATTTGTGTCATTCTCAAAACTTTTGGCCACGACTGTACATGTATGAGTTGTAAAGAACCCTGTGTGTGTTTCTGTGTACGTGAGTCCTCTTTTTAATTCCCTCACTACCAAATGTCATGACCTCATTACAACACATTGGGGTCGTGACATTACACAGGGTCACCAGGAAGTGGAAAGACCTTGCTTGCCACCTCATTAAGCCAGCCAATCAATATGCAGTGCTTAGAGGTCACCAGGTCAGCACTGCTGCTTGTCTCATCTGTATGTTAATTGAGTGTGGTGTGTGTGTGTGTGTGTGTACACATACATACAAACAATACCAGTCAAAAGTTTGGACACACCTACTCATTCACTGGATTCTTTATTTGTACTATTTTCTACATTGTAGAATATAAATGAAGACATAAAAACTATGAAACAACACATATGAAATCATGTAGTAATCAAAATATAAAATACACTGCTCAAAAAAATAAAGGGAACACTAAAATAACACATCCTAGATCTGAATGAATGAAATATTCTTATTAAATACTTTCTTCTTTACATAGTTGAATGTGCTGACAACAAAATCACAAAAATGATCAATGGAAATCAAATGTATCAACCCATGTAGGACTGGATTTGGAGTCACACTCAAAATTAAAGTGGAAAACCACACTACAGGCTGATCCAACTTTGATGTAATGTCCTTAAAACAAGTCAAAATGTGGCTCAGTAGTGTGTGTGGCCTCCACGTGCCTGTATGACCTCTCTACAATGCCTGGGCATGCTCCTGATGAGGTGGAGGATGGTCTCCTGAGGGATCTCCTCCCAGACCTGGACTAAAGCATCCGCCAACTCCTGGACAGTCTGTGGTGCAACAGACTGGCGTTGGTGGATGGAGCGAGATATGATGTTCCAGATGTGCTCAATTGGATTCAGGTCTGGGGAACGGGCGGGCCAGTCCATAGCATCAATGCCTTCCTCTTGCAGGAACTGCTGACAATCTCCAGCCACATGAGGTCTAACATTGTCTTGCATTAGGAGGAACCCAGGGCCAACCGCAACAGCATATGGTCTCACAAGGGGTCTGAGGATCTCATCTCGGTACCTAATGGCAGTCAGGCTACCTCTGGTGAGCACATGGAGGGCTGTGCGGCCTCCCAAAGAAATGCCACCCCACACCATGACTGACCCACCGCCAAACCGATCATGCTGGAGGATGTTGCAGGCAGCAGAACGTTCTCCACGGTGTCTCCAGACTCTGCCACGTGCTCAGTGTGAACCTACTTTCATCTGTGAAGAGCACAGGGCGCCAGTGGCGAATTTGCCAATCTTGGTGTTCTCTGGCAAATGCCAAACGTCCTGCACAGTATCGGGCTATAAGCACAACCCCCACCTGTGGATGTCGGGCCCTCATACCACCCTCATGGAGTCTGTTTCTGACTGTTTGAGCAGACACATGCACATTTGTGGCCTGCAGGAGGTCATTTTGCAGGGCACTGGCAGTGCTCCTCCTTGCACAAAGGCAGAGGTAGTGGTCCTGCTGCTGGGTTGTTGCCCTCCTACGGCCTCCTCCACATCTCCTGATGTACTGGCCTGTCTCCTGTTAGCGCCTCCATGCTCTGGACACTACGCTGACAGACACAGCAAACCTTCTTGCCACAGCTCTCATTGATGTGCCATCCTGGATGAGCTGCACTACCTGAGCCACTTGTGTGGGTTGTAGACTCCGTCTCATGCTACCACTAGAGTGAAAGCACCGCCAGCATTCAAGTGACCAAAACATCAGCCAGGAAGCATAGGAACTGAGAAGTGGTCTGTGGTCACCACCTGCAGAACCACTCCTTTATTGGGGATGTCTTGCTAATTGCCTATAATTTCCACCTGTTGTCTATTCCATTTGCACAACAGCATGTGAAATTTATTGTCAATCAGTGTTGCTTCCTAAGTGGACAGTTTGATTTCACAGAAGTGTGATTGACTTGGAGTTACATTGTGTTGTTTAAGTGTTCCCTTTATTTCTTTGAGCAGTGTATATTCTATATTTGAAATTCTTCAAAGTAGCCATCCTTTGCCTTGACGACAGCTTTGCAAACTGTTGGCATTCTCTCCACCAGCTTCACCTGGAATGCTTTTCCACCAGTCTTGAAGGAGTTCCCACATTTGCTGAGCATTTGTTGGCTGCTTTTCCTTCACGCTGCGGTCCAACTCATCCAAAACCATCTCAATTGGGTTGAGGTCAGGTGATTGTAGAGGCCAGGTCATCTGATATAGCACTCCATCACTCTCCTTCTTGGTCAAGTAGCCCTTACACAGCCTGGAGGTGTGTTGGGTCATTTTCCTGTTGAAAAACAAATGATAGTCCCACTAAGCGCAAACCAGATGGGATGATGTATCGCTGCAGCCATGCTGGTTAAGTATGCCTTGAATTCTAAATAAAAGCACTGTCAGTGTCACCAGCAAAGCACCCCAAAAACATCACACCTCTTCCTCCATGCTTCACAGTGGGAACCACACATGCAGAGATCATCCGTTCACCTACTCTGCATCTTACAAAGATATGGCGGTTAGAACCAAAAATCTCAAATTTGGACTCATCAGACCAAAGGACAGATATCTACCGGTCTAATGTCAATTGCTCGTGTTTCTTGGCCCAAGCAAGTCTCTTCTTATTATTGGTTAGTAGCAATTCGACAATGAAGGCCTGATTCACACAGTCTCATCTGATCAGTTGATGTTGAGATGTGTGTAACTTGAACTCTGTGAAGCATTTATTTGGGCTGCAATCTGAGGTGCAGTTAACTCTAATGAACTTATCATCTGAAGAGGTAATTCTGGGTCTTCCTTTCCTGCTCCTCATGAGAGCCAGTTTCATCATAGCGCTTGATGGTTTTTGCGACTGCACTTGAAACTTTTCAAAGTTTCCCATATTGACTGACCTTCATGTCTTAAAGTAATGATGGACTGTAATTTCTCTTTGCTTATTTGAGCCGTTCCTGCCATAATATGGACTTGGTCTTTTACAAAATAGGGTTATCTTCTGTATACCAGTCACACCACAAATGATTGACTCAAACGCATTAAGGAAAGAAATTCCACAAATTAACAAGGCACACCTGTTAATTGAAATGCATTCCAGGTGACTATCTGGTTAAGAAGATGCCAAGAGTGTGCAAAGCAGTAATCAAGGCAATGGGTAGATAATTTGAAGAATTTCAAGTATATTTAGATTTGTTTAACACTTTTTTGCTTACTACATGATTCCATGTGTGTTATTTCATAGTTGAGGTCTTCACTATTATTCTACAATGTTAGAAAATAGTAAAATAAAGAAAGACCTTGGAATGAATAAACTTTTGACTAGTTATGTATGTATGTATGTATGGTAACAGGTGGTGCTGTGATGCTGAATGTGTGTGTGAGAGACAAGTGTTTCTGCAGAGTTTTCAGCCTATCTGGAAGAAACATTCATTCTGCAGACCTTATCAGATGTGAAGTCTAGCATCCTAATTGTTTCTCATTACTCTGATCAATATGGCAGCGAGGGAGGAGACAAGAACATGATCTCTTCTCTTGCTCACTCAGGCAAAAGGTGTGTGTGTGTGTGTGTGTGTGTGTACTTGACCCAACCAACAGTGAAAGGTCCAAACATGAGGATTTTAATCCCTTGGTTCCAGTACTGAAACCTGGTCTCTCTGGTGCTCCCGAAATTGGGCAGTTAGTTTTCTCCCAGTCCTCCCTAGCTCCCTCACTGCCTCCGTCCATCCTTCCCTCCCGCTTCTATTTAGAAAACATCTCTGCAGCAGATCTACAGCATAGCTGTACTGTCCCTAAGCTGGCGATCAATACCGTAGGTATGTTGCTATTCTCTGGTGGCAGAAGTGTCACAACAGAAACACCATTAGCCCGACAAACCAGTCCAGAGAGGACAGAACGGATTCCGTGATGGACCATTCATTATTTTCAGCTTTATAGGTGAGATCCAACTCACACAATACTGCTTTCCCCTGACATACAGTATTTCTTCAGACTAGTGTGGATGAAAGGAGGGAGATGAGGAAAGGAGACTAAATAAAGAGGTGACTTTTTACAACTCTAAAGCCTTGGTGTGAGAGGTACTGAGAGCATCCTAGGTAAAGGTCCCCAGTATTTCCTAGAAAAGTACTTTACAAATTCTTTCAAGGTTACATTGTTGGAGAATTCAAAGACTCCGAGACAGAGAAGGCCAGAGTACACATTTGTTCGTATGCTAAGATAGTAATCATAGAGATAGCGGCTAATACATCGTATGGCTAACAAGACCTTGCTAATTTGTCGTAGTGGCTCTGAAATGCAATAAGGATAGCAATTCCTTTAGTGGGTAACTCTAAAGCTAACTGATGAAATTGGAGCAGGGTAGCATTAGTTTTAGTGGGTAACGTTAAAGCTAACTGATTAAATTGGCGCAGGGTAGCATTAGTTTTAGTGGGTAACGTTAAAGCTAACTGATGAAATTGGATAGAGTAAGCTACAGCTGCTAAAGAGACCCTGCTAAGCTGCTGTTAGTGGAATTGGATCGGCATTTGAGCTGCTGCCAAAAAGATTACTATAAACCATCTGCTGCTTAGCGTGTCTGTAATACATCAACCCACTATCACAAATTACAGTGAAATACACTTATGGGAAATTCTTGACACAATTTTACAAATGTTCATGTTCAAACACATCATTTTGTATACAGTGCAGTTCAATCACTGATGAAGGCAGTAGGTTATTTTAAGACAGAAACTAGCGGGGAGGATGGGTGAGCGTATAACCGGAAGTTCAAGCAACCCAAACGTTGCGTGTTTGAATCAAATGGTGGCTAACTTCAGCATTTTAGCAACTACTTACTACTTTTTAACTATTTAGCTAGCATGTTAGCTAACCCGACCCCTCACACCTAACCTTAACCCCTAACCTAGCTAACATTAGCCACAACAATAAAATTGTGTCCATTTCGCAACAATCTGTGATTGTGTGTCCAACACACAGAAACAGGCGGGAGATGGCTGGACACACAGAAACAGGCGGGAGATGGCTGGACACACAGAAACAGGCGGGAGATGGCTGGACACACAGAAACAGGCGGGAGATGGCTGGACACACAGAAACAGGCGGGAGATGGCTAGACACACAGAAACAGGCGGGAGATGGCTAGACACACAGAAACAGGCGGGAGATGGCTAGACACACAGAAACAGGCGGGAGATGGTTGGACACTCTTGAACTTTCTTTACTCTTCCTGCTACTTTTTCCTTTCCTCCACTGGACCCTGCTCACCTCGAAGGCCCAGACCTCCTCTTCTTCCTCGTCCAGGTGCATTGTGGTCCGGCGACACACCTTGCCCTCTGTAATTGGCTCAGGTGACAGGTGAAACTCCGCCCTCTGTAGATTAAAGCCCAGCCCTGTGCCAATCGCCTTGATGAAACTTTCCTTCAACGCCTTGACGGACAGGAAAGATAACCAGAGCCACAAACATATCAGATGAAGAGTAGTGTAAAAATAATACAGTTGAAGTACTCTTATTGTGTACAAGTGAGATTAGAAACTGGGTGGTTCGAGCCCTGAATGCCGATTGGCTGACAGCTATGGTATACCACAGGTATGACAAAACATTTTTACTGCTCTAATTACGTTAGTAACCAGTTTATAATAGCAATAAGGCACCTCGGGGGTTTGTGGTATATTGCCAATATACCACGGCTAAGGGCTGTGTCCAGGCACTCCACGTTGTGTTGTGCTTATTTTACCTTTATTTGACTAGGCAAATCAGTTAAGAACAAATTCTTATATTCAATGAGGGCCTAAGAACACTGGGTTAACTACCTTGTTCAGGGGCAGAACGACAGATTTTAACCTTATCGAATCCCCGAGCTGACCTTGCAACCATATTGGCCATATACCACACATTCTCGCGCCTTATTTCTTAATTATATAATGCCTTCAGAAAGTACTCACACACCTTGACTTTTTCCAAAAATGTTTGCGTTAAAGCCTGAATATAACTTTATTAAATGGAGATGGTCTCACTGGCCTACACACAATACCCCATAATGTCAAAGTGGAATTACGTTTTTAAATTAAATAAAAAATGAAAAGCTTTAAATGTCGAGTCAATAAGTATTCAAACCGTTTGTTATGGCAAGCCTAAATAAGTTCAGGGGTACAAATTTGCTTAACAAGTCGCTTAAGTCTACTCACTATGAATTTCCAACACTGATTCAACCACAAAGACCTGGGAGGATTCCCAATGACTCGCAAAGAAGGGCACCTATTGGTAATGGGTAAACAAAACAAAAAAGGAGACACTGAATATCCCTTTGAGCATGGTGAAGTTATTAATTACACTTTGGATGGTGTATCAATACACCCAGTCATTAAAAAGATACAGGCAACCTTCCTAACTCAGTTGCCGAAGAGGAAGGAAACCGCCCAGGGATTTCATTATGAGGCCAACGGTGACTAAAACAGTTTGAGTTTAATGGCCGTGATAAGAAAAAACTGAGGATGGCTCAACAACATTGGAGCTACTCCACAATACTAACCTAATTGACAAAGTGAAAAGATGGAAGCCTGTACAGAATTAATACAAATTCACTAAAATAAAACTACGTAAAATGTGGCAAAGAAATTAACTTTACATCCTGAATACAAACCATTCTTTGGGGCAAATTCAACAACACATCACTGAGTACCACTCTTCATATTTTCAAGCATAGTGGTGGCTGCACCATGTTATGAGTATGTTTGTCATCCGCATGGAATAGGGAAGAAAAAAAATTAGGATAAAAATAAATGTAATAGAGCTAAGCACAGGCAACATCCTATAGGAAAATCGGGTTGTCTGCTTTCCAATAGACACTGGGCGACAAATTCACCTTTCAGCAGGACAACAACCTAAAACTAGGCTAAATAGACACTGACGTTGCTCACCAAGACGACACAGAATGTTCCTAGTTGGCCTAGTTATAGTTGTGACGTAAATCTGCTTGAAAATCTATGGCAAGACCTGAAAATGGCTGTCTAGCAATGATCAACAACCAACTTGACAGAACTTGAAAAATTGTAAAAAGAATAATGAGCAAAAGTTGCACAACCCTGGTGTGCAAAGCTCTTTGAGAATTACCCAGAACGACACAAAGCTGGATTCTAACTTGTATTGACTCAGGGGTATGAATACTTATGTAAATTAGATATTTTTGTATTTCATTTTCAAAACATATGCTAACATTTCTAAAAACATGTTTTCACTTTTTCATTATATGGGGGGGTGGGGGTACTGTGTGTAGATGTGAGGGGGAAAACAACTATTTCATCCACTTTGAATTCAGGCTGTAACACAAAATGTGTAATAAGTCAAGGTGTGTGTATACTTTGAAGGCACTGCCTGTACACAATAATAAGTTTA
This sequence comes from Oncorhynchus clarkii lewisi, assembly GCF_045791955.1. Lineage (NCBI taxonomy): Eukaryota > Metazoa > Chordata > Actinopteri > Salmoniformes > Salmonidae > Oncorhynchus > Oncorhynchus clarkii. The sequence goes on from NC_092170.1 coordinate 33,615,175, forward strand.
AATGGCGAACAACCATTGGTGTACCCATAAGGCATTGAAAATCATCACTTATCAGGTTGAACACTTTCCCTGTCCCAGGCATTGACACAGGGTTCTGTGTGTGATGATCATGGTGTGTGTGGATGTGTCTCTGAAGTCAAACAAACCTTGTTACACGAGGGCAAGCCACAGTAACACAATTACAAGGCAAGTCACTATGGCAACGGGAAAGCACTAAGATTAGTCAACGGCAATGATATCAGTACTTAATGTCCTTGTGCCGCTCTCTCAATCTGACAACTTCTCGACTGAGCAGCTCAATTAATTGGAGGGGGGGGGGGCTGCATGTAATGTGTATGACTCAGTGTACAAGTCAAGCGTGCCAAGCGTCACCATGGATGTGAGAGTGATGGTTACCCAGTGTCTGTAGAACATGGTCAGTTGCTCCCATTCCGATCCTGCGCTGCGGATAACACTCCACTCACAATCAGTAAACTGCCTCGTCATGATACGGAAAAACTCTGGCACAGAAGTGCTACCTGGAGACAGAGGGGGAGGGGGAGAGAGAGGGGGGGGGTGCAGGGAAAACATTTTTAATAATAAAATAAACACAAACCTAAGGGTTTGAGCTCTGACAATAAGGAAACAGTTGAGGGAGAAGAGGTTGAAAATGGAGAGAAACGCAACACACTCCTACTTTGTTTGGGATCATCACTTTCTCTCCTCTAACCATCTTTAAACATAGACAGAATGGGAATCGGCAGGAGATCCCTGTGATAGAGCACTGCCAAATCACTCTCAGGGAATATGAAAAACAACAGTGGCATCATGTGGTAAAGAAAGGAATTGCAGCAAACTTCCTTTAGATAACTTTGTAAAAAATTGATTTAGAGATTTGTGAATGACAGCCCATAAGGTTTAATAAAGGGCCTAGCTAGCCATTCTCCCTGGGGGGAAATGTGGAAGATAAGTATGTGCTTTAAGGTATCGCCATCCTTAGGGAATGAGGCTACGTAGAACGAGATCTAGGCCTATTTAAAGAGGGATTTGGGAGAAGGTCTGGGTGAGTGACAGGACTGGGCTAGCAGATTAGCGTCATGAAGGCTTGGAGAGGAGGACGCCAAATGAGATGTGGTGAGAAGGGTGAAATAGAGAGACTCAGGCAGGGGAGTTAGACAGGATTTAAGGGTTACTTCTCTCTCACACAAAACAGGAGAGAGAGAGAGAAGGGTTCAGGATGTCGTAAGACAGTTTACTGCCAGAGTGAGCTCTTCTCAATGCTGCTTATTTAATCAAACTGACACATCAAAGCACTAAAGATTGTGCAGACACACACACCTGGCATGGTGGTCTTCATTACGTCCACCCCGACCTGCAGCCCCTGCTCTGCAGCCAGCACAGCGTAGTCACCCTGGTGAGAGATGTTAAAACTCCAGCCCATGGTTTCAGGGCTGGAGCAGGGTGGGTTGGCCAGGTAGGGCTTTCCTCTGGGAGAACGCTCCAAGCGGATGTCAGACCAGGGAACACCCATCCTGTCACACACCAACCTCCTCAACAACAACCTGCCAGCCTGGAAGAGCAGGGGAAAAGGAGTGTCAATAAGGGTGCGGCCTCTCCTCTCTCCAGTGAACAGTAACTCTGAAGCGTCATTATCTTCTTCTGTGGATTGCTTGGCAGTTGGCAACCAACTTTACGGTACATTACCGCCACCAACTGGACTGTGGACCAGAGACAGGGGAAGGTCTAAATCCTACCCAATATTTTCATCTCCCTAAGGAAACAAATTAAATACTAGATCCCCAGGAGATTTCCCCAGTAGTTCACTTAATCTTCCCTTCCTCAAATCTAATAACAAATCGCTCCCTTTCCCTCCCATATTTCTGGCACTGAAATAGAACATGTTCCACTGTCTCCATCTCCTCCTGACAATGATCACACCTCCCAGTCGGATGTTTCCCCGCCACTTTCAATGTACTATTGAGCCTTATGTGTCCCAGTCTCAGCCTTGCCTGACATGGTTAACCAAGGCCTGATAATTAGCAGAATCAGGTGTGAAGTGACAAAAACCTAGAACGTGGAAATTGCTATTTGATAATCAAGGGAGGACATGGCACAGTGATTACTTTCTATCGGAATAACACAGTCAACGCACCATAGCTGATTTGGCATCTTTGGCAAACATGAACTGTCCGATTCGTTCTTTCTCTTCGCGCTGCACACACCGGGCCGCTAACAGCCACTCGGACCGGCTCGGCGTCCACGAGCCACACCGGAACGCCCAGCGAACGCCTCCCATGACGGCCAGTTTCAGAGCTAAGAACTGGTAGACCGACGTTCCGCTTTAAGCTAACGTTACCTCTCGTAATGCAGCTGGATAACACTGACCGCATTTGTGGATTAGCTGTAAGGTAAGTGTTTCGGTATTTTAGGCACTACAAATACCGCAAACCAAAAAACATAGTTAGCTAGCAATGCATGAGAACTTGATAAGTGTCCTCCTGAACTAGTGTTTGCTTCACTTTGAGAACATGCTAGCTATAACAACACGACCGCGGACCCGGAAAAACTGGTGGGACGTGACACGTCAAGTGGGCGTGGCATTGAAGTGACCAATGGGAAGGATGTTTATGGTGCGTCGCCAAAAGGTGTCTTTCCGATTCAGATTTTGGCGTTGATGAGCATCTGATTTATTCTCTACGATAGATGAGGTGAGTTATTTTACGATGATCATAAATGGTATTACATTACGTGGGAGAGCGTGACCATGTTGGCTCAATAAAAAGGATATGTGGGGATTTGAGTTTTTACGGTGCAAATGTGCTGGTGTGCTAGCTAGCTATCGGTTCCACAAACACCGCCGATTATGCTACATTATCAAGCTAGCTGATGCGTTTCACAAAAAGCGCAATGCAAAGCACTGCACTGAGTTTTTACATATTCCAAACTGGAACCTATCCTGATCCCCGTCTCACCTCGGAAAATAGAGAGACAGATATGATAGCTATCTCTTCCCCCATCGTCAATCGTGGGCCCAAATAAATGAAAAAGAACCAAGGTTGTGGCATGGTTTGAAATTATGGTTGCCTGCAAGCAAATCTTTGCTTTTGCGATACTCAGCAGGTCAAATACACAGCAGTCTTCTTACGCATGCAGTCTTGTGTCTTTCAAAGCATTCACTTGTCCTGTGACAGATAAAGATCAGACCCGTTTTGAGTTCTATTGAAGATAAGTTTACCACTAGTTTGGATCAACTAATCGTTCTCTGGTTGCTCTGCTCCTGTTTTCGTCTTTCAGGAGGAAGCTGAGCCCTGCTCTGGTTGCCTGAGAACACATCTGCTGTAGCACTTACCTATTTTGTGTGACCTTTGAGTGAACTAAGGGAGTGTGTCACCTGAGGCAGGACAGTGGGATTCTTCTCAACAGCAGTCCTTCATCCAGCGATCTACAGCCTGACTGCTTTCTCCACCTCTCTCTGTACCCCCCCCCCCTTTCATCCCTCCCTCTTTCACACTTCTCTATGCTTCTGCCCAATTATGTCCTTCTCCATTTCAGAGTCCCTCTGTAAGACTACTGTCTCTCCATCCCTATCTCCATCCCTCCTTGATCTCTCTCTCTCGCCATCTGCCTGTGCACCTCTCCTGACCGCCAGGCTGGATTTCCTGCAAATGAAACACCTGAAGAGGAAGAGGAAGAGTAACTACAGCGTTCGTGAGACGCAGACGCTGATCCGGGAGATCCACAAGCGACGAGACGTACTGTTCTCCCGCCAGCAGAACACCGCCATCAACGAGTTGAAGAGACGAGCCTGGGAGGAGGTAGCAGGAGGCGTCAACGCATTGGGAGAGGGTGAACTACGCACAGCTTCAGAGGTGTGTGTGGAGGGGGCTTCCATAGTGACAAATGACGTTCTAAAAGAGTTTTGTGGCACTCGAGTCTGACCTCTAGACCACATTGAGTGTCTCGTATTGGATACATTTGCACTCGTCTTGACTTGGACAATGAGGATTCATCATTTCTTCCAGAGACAAGTGGTGTAAAAACCTCGTAATAATTAGCTCCCATTGTCAGCGCATAAAACTACTTCGCAAGCCCACATATCCTCACTCCTTTTATGACACATTCATATCTTATCGCCTATTGAAACTTGGGCTTCCTACTTTAATCATATACTGTCGGGAGACCAGGTGAAGTTGGAACATATTTTGTATTTTTTATTTCTTATGGACTTGTTTGGGTTAGTGATAATTTGTAGTGGCTCTCTCTATTTGCCCTCACTTCAGGTGGCCTCAAACACAACACTGAAAAGAGTTTGTATCCTACATATAAGGGCCGCATTTCAATAGTTTAATTCACCCCTATTCACTAGGAGTTCCTTTGGGCACCCACTTCCCAGTGCTGATTTTACCTAAACTTCCTGAAGCATGTTGAGTTGTGACATCACTGTTTGTAATGGTTGTGTGTGGTTCCAGGTGAAGCGGCGTTACCTGGACTGGCGGTCGCTAATGAAGAGGAAGCAGCTCCGTGCTGAGCTGTCTCTCTCCACAGGGCTGAAGGCAGAGTATGATCCGTCCTCCCCTGAACACGACGCCTCACTGGGTTCAGGGGACCAGTCGCTCGACCTCTCTGGCTTTCCCAAGGAGTCACAGTGTGACTGGCAGGACCTGGCGGATCTTGGAGAGCCCAGCGGACACTCGATGTCTACGGGGGTTAAGCTGGAGGAGGAGGCCAATGGATATAGGGTGAGGATCCATGTGTTTGTGTGTGCGTTATTGATTTGTGAGTTGAATAAAGGGAACATGATGCATTAACAAAAAAAAAAAAAAATTGTAGAATTATTGCGCAATCGATATCCATAGGCTACATTTATATTTTTTTATTTTTTTATCTGGTGTTAGTGCGTAGCCTAAGCTTTAGTTCCTAACTGTGGAATGCCAAATACACGCCAAATGATTTTGGGAATGTGGGCAGAAAAAGTAAATCCACTGAGGCAAGAAAGACAAGGGCTGTGTTCGAATACTCATATTAACTGTACTAAACTCAGCAAAAAAAGAAAGGTCCTCTCACTGTCAACTGTTTATTTTCAGCAAACTTAACATGTGTGAATATTTGTGTGAACATAAGATCCAACAACGGAGACATAAACTGAACAAGTTCCATAGACATGTGACTAACATAAATGGAATAATGTGTCCCTGAACAAAGGGGGGGGGGGGGGGGGGGGTTAAATTGAAAGTAACAGTCAGTTTCCACCAGCTGCATTAAGTACTGCAGTGCATCTCCTCATGGACTGTGCCAGTTCTTGCTGTGAGATGTTACCCCACTCTTCCAAGGCACCTGCAAGTTCCCGGACAAGTTCCGATCCAACAGGTCCCAGACGTGCTCAATGGGATTGAGATCGAGATCCGGGCTTTTCGCTGGCCATGGCAGAACACTGACATTCCTGTCTTGCAGGGATTCACCCACAGCACTATGGCTGGTGGCATTGTCATGCTGGAGGGTCATGTCAGGATGAGCCTGCAGGAAGGGTACCACATGAGGGAGGAGTATGTCTTCCCTGTAACGCACCAGTGTTGATATTGCCTGCAATGAAAACAAGCTCAGTCCGATGATGACACACACAGCCCCAAACCATGACGGACCCTCCACCTACAAATTGAAAGAGTACAGGCCTCTGTAACGTTCATTCCTTCAACGATACCTAGGCGGCGTTGTTGCCGGTGATGTCTGGTGAGCACAACAGGCTTACAAGCCCTCAGTCCAGCCTTTGTCTGCAATAGGCTGAGAGTCTGAGCACTGAAGGAGGGATTGTGTGTTCCTGTTGTAACTTGGGCAGGTGTTGTTGCCATCCTGTACCTGTCCTGCAGGTGTGATGTTCGGATGTACCAATCCTGGGCAGGTGTTACACTTGGTCTGCCACTGCGAGGACGATTAGCTGTACGTCCTGTCTTCCTGTAGAGCGGTCTTAGGCTTCTCAGGGTACGGACATTGCAATGCAGTCCTCATGCCTCCATGCCGCATGCCTCAGGCACGTTCACGCAGATAAGCAGGGACCCTGGGCATCTTTCTTTTGGTGTTTTTCCAGAGTCAGTACAAAGGCCTTTTCAGTGTCCTACATTTTCATAACTGTGACCTTAATTGCCTAACGTCTGTAAGCTGTTAGTGTCTTAACGACCGTTCCACAGGTGCATGTTCATGAATTGTTTATGGTTCATTGCATGGGAAACATGGGAAACAAGCATGGGAAACAGTGTTTAAACCCTTTACAATGAAGATCTGTGAAGTTATTTAGATTTTTATGAATTATCTTTGAAGGACAGGGTCCTGAAAAGGGGACGTTTCTTTTTTTGCTGAGTTTTTGTGACGTGAATTGAGTATATAGTATGGTTATTGGTCATCGTATGGATATAGTTAGTATGCCAAGTTCCCGGATGTCGTACTAAATTCGCTATTTCTGTACTTTCGGGCCCATAATGCAATTCAGGAAATGGTCATGGCTTCACATCGTTGTCAGAAGGAAGAAAATTGTGGAAAATATGCAGCCGAAGTACGAGAGCAGATACAAATGTATTGCTTTGCTCAACATTTGTCATAATTAGTGAATGTAATAAAGTAATAACTTTTCAAATAAGTTACGTTACACGTTATATTGGCTGACAATTTGTTATCTACGCTGGTCCTTACGAACCACATAGCATTTCATTACAGCAGTATGTACCGGTATGTTAGTTGGCTACTTATACATCAAATATGCCAGTATAATAACTATAGGCTAACTAACTACCCAACATTGACTTGATTATTCACGTCATTTTTAGCTTAGCTTTATGGTATAGTCTTAGTGCGTTGTCAGTGGACATTATGGTGCTTTCGTAAATTCGCTCTGGCTATCTACTCCGATTTCAGAGCACCCTCGTCTGAGTGTACCAGAGCGCAGAATAATGAATTTACGAACACTCAATACCCATGGAATATGGCCGGTGTCAGCAAAAAGCATAATTAAAGTGTCAGCAGCACAGTTAGTCACCAACGCTCTGGATAACTTAAACTGCCTAACCATCTCTGCTAGGGCGAGAAATGGTCAGAGTGGTCTCATTTGTGTATGGAAGTAGCTAGCCAACATTAGCTTGGGTGCTTGACTGCCGTTGTAAGGTCAGAACGCTCAAATCAACCCTACTCCTTGGCCCGAGCGTCCAGTGTGCGCTCCGAGAGCGATACGCTCTGAATTTACAAACTGACAATTTTACAACGCTCTGAATTTACGAGCGCACTCCAGATTGAATTTAAGAACACACCCAAAGTCGTAAAATGTCTAACTAGTAATTTGTTATGCTAACTAGCTAGTAAGAGGTTGTGTAGCAACAGCATCAACTTCCGGTAGACGGGCGACGAGCTAGTACGCTCAACTGAAAGGATACAGTTTGTTTACAGTATACTAAAATGAACTAATTGTATACAGCATGTTAGTATGGGTATTCTTGACTAACAAATAGCCTACTAAAATGTCATCAGTTATAAGCGGCGGATCTTTGTGTCTCTACAGCACATTTTCTATATTGTGGGTTAGGGTCGGGTGCGGGCCTCAGATTTTTACTCTCACATAGTTGGGCGGTGGTGAATGGGTTACAAACCACTGACCTGTGCATCACTAGTGTGCGTGTCAGGATGTGTGCATGATATTAATCAGTATATCAATGATCTGAGTCTCTGTCTCTGTCTCTGTCAGCTGGAGGGTGATAGTGGTGAGGGTGAGGTAGAGGATGATGATTGTTTCCCCTCCCTCCTACCCGACATGGGAGAGCGAGATGGACGTATCCCTGAAGTATTTTCACACATTGATGAGTTCGGAATGCTCAGCGCATCAAAGGGGGCGGCGGCCTCAATGAATCGGGACCTCTCATCGACCGGCCTGGGTGGACTGGGCTTTGCTGGCTTAGGACTAGTCAATCACGAGAGTGCGGGACTTCTGGTTGCCTTGGAGAAGCAGCGTGTGGAGCTGGAGAAGCAGCGTCTGGCTGTGGAAACGGAGCGGCTAGCGGTGGAGAGAGAGAGACTCCTACTGGAGAAGGAAAGACTGAGTCAGTCGGATGTGGAGAAGGAGAGATTGCAGCTGGAGAAGGAGAGATTGCAGCTGGAGAAAGAGCGACTTCGGGTGTTGCTCATGAACCAATCAGAACGGGCCGCAGCTCCCCCCCAGCAAAGCCCTCCCTCTTCCTCCACCCCTACCACCACCTCTTCCTCTGCTGTGGATGGACAGAATGAAAGAAAGGAGAATAAACCCTGGCTTTCTATGATAGATCTGGAGGGTGAGAGACTGAGGCTGGAGAAGGAGCGACTGCAGTTAGAGAAAGAGAGGCTGCAGTTCTTTAAGTTTGAGTCTGGACGACTGCAGATAGAGCGGGAGAGACTAGAGGTGGAGAAGGAGAGAATACAGCTTCACCAGGATCAGGGTCGCTGAGGGAGCAGGAGGAAGGAGAGAGGAAGGATAGCATCAAATTGTATTTGTCACATGCTTGGTAAACGACAGGTGTAGACAAACAGTGAAATGCTTAGGGGCCCTTCCCACCAACACAACGCGAAAGAAAAAAGAAAAGTAAAACACGTACTAAATACACAATGAGTAACGACAACTTGGCTTTATACAAGTGGTAGAGGTACCGAGTCGACATGCAGGGGTACGAGGTAATTGAGAGAGAGAGAGAGAGATGTACATAGTAAACCTTAGAAGCAGCGGTGGTGAGCATTAAAGGATATCTATGAGAGAAGTGCCTGGAAGAAGAGCAAACGAGGGGGGGGGGGGGTGTTATCTCAGTGTAGGCAGGCCAGCTACGAGCCTATATGAGCAGTCACCTCCATGGTCCAGTGAGACTCTCTCCTCCCTCTCCTGTCTGTTTCTGGCAGCTCCAATTGCTTGTTACAGTTCAGTCTGATCCACAATGGTTGAAGTGAGGTGCACAGCTCAACCAAACTGACCTTAGATCAGCAGGGTGTCATCATCCAACTCCAGGTTGATGACGGAGGATATTTATCCAGTTTTATTTCCTGTAGAGGCAGGACCAAGACTGAAACGGCCACTCAAACTCAGTAGCCTCATCCAATCACATATAAAAAAATCTCCCTGCCAATCATTCTGTTATGTCTGTGGACTTGCATTAACAGGGATTCTTTCAATTCAGAAGAGCGGTTCATTTTAACAAAGATAAATCTGTCTGTACAATGTGTTTGTATAAAGTGAGTGGTTGTGTACTGGGAGAAATGGTTTTGTCCCTGGTAAAGTTGTGTGTAGCTCAGTAGTACCATCCATGTACTGCATAGGAAGTGGACATAATGTAGAATAGCTGTAAACTCAAAGCACAAAATGCTCTATGTGTGACTGTTTTCCAACCAGTGTCATATCAGGCCTTACAGATGTCTTTATTTTTCCAAACTTAAGTCTTTTATAATTGTTTTATTTTTGATAGTGGGTGTGGTTTGGTACTATGATGAAATGTTTTGTGTGGTGTTCTATAGTAGCCCTGTAGTTGAATATATCTGCTGGTTCACCTGTCGTCCAAGGAAAAAGTTGAGTAACTATTTAAAAAGGAGAGAAAAATGAGATGGGATATGTTTTCTGCATTGCCTTGACTCACAATAAAGGATATACATAAATAGGGTATTTTTACTTTATTCTGCCTGTTTTTTAATACATCTGGTACCCACACACACACACACACACACACACTTAAATCACCTGATGTATACGGTGCATTTGGAAAGTTTTCAGACCCCCTTCCCCTTTTCCACATTTTGTTACGTTAGTCTTATTATAAAATGGGTAGAATAAATGTTTTTCCTCATCAATACCCCCTAATGACAAAGGGCAAACAGGTTTTTAGAAATGTTTGCAACATAAGTATCTTATTTACATAAGTATTCAGACCCTTTGCATTGAGACTCGAGATTGAGCTCAGGCGCATTCTGTTTCCATTGATCATCCTTGGGATGTTTCTACGACTCGAAGTCAATCTATGGTAAATTCAATTGATTGGGGAAAGGTCCAACAGTTGAATGCATGTCAGAACAAAAACCAAGCCATGAGGTTGAAAGAGTAGTCCTTCGCCCTCCGAGACGGTATTGTGTTGAGGCACAGATCGGGGGAAGGGTTCAGAAAAATAAATCTGCAGCATAGAAGGTCCCCAAGAACCCAGTGGCCTCCATCATTCTTCAATGGAAGTTTGAAACCACCACAACTCTTCCTAGAGCTGGCCGCCCGAACAAACTGAGCAATCGGGGGATAAGGACCTTTGTCAGGGAGGTGACCAAGAACCCCATGGTCACTGACAGAGCTCTCGAGTTCCTCTGAGGAGATTGGAGAACCTTCCAGAAGGACATCCATCTGCAGCACTCCACCAATCAGGCCTTTATGGTAGAGTGGCCAGACGGAAACCACTCCTCAGTAAGAGGCACATGACAGCCCGCTTGGAGTTTGCCAAAAGGCACCTAAAGGACTCTCAGACCATGAGAAACAAGATTCTCTGGTATAATGAAACCAAGATTGAACTCTTTGTCCTGAATCTCAAGAGTCAAGTCTGGAGGAAACCTGGCTCCATCCCTACGGTGGAGCATGGTGGTGGCAGCATCATGCTGTGGGGATGTTTTTCAGCAGCAGGGACTGGGAGACAAGTCAGGATCAAGGGAAAGATTAATGGAGCCAATTGCAGCGAGATCCTTGATTTAAAAAACTACTCAGGATCTCAGACTGGGGCGGAGGTTCACCTTCCAGAAGGACAATGACCCTAAGCACAAAGCCAAGACAACGCAGGAGTGGCTTCGCAATAAGTCTTTCAATGTCCTTGCGTGGCCCAGCCAAAGCCTGGGCATGAACCCTATCGAACATCTCTGGAGAGACCTGAAAATAGCTGTGCAGCAACACTCCCCATCCATCCTGACAGAGCTTAAGAGGATCTGCAGAGAGGAATGGGAGAAACTCCTCAAATACAGGTGTGCCAAGCTTGTACCGTCATACCCAAGAATACTCAAGGCTGTAATTGATGCCAAAAGTTCTTCAACAAAGTACTGAGTAAAGAGTCAGAATACTTATGTAAATGTGATATTTCATTTTTTTACATTTTCTAAATATTCTAAAAACCTGTTTTTGCTTTGTCATTATGAAGTATTGTGTGTAGATTGATGGGGAGAAAAAACATTAATTTAGAATAAGGTTTAACGTAATGAAATGTGGAAAAAGTCAAGAGGTTTGAATACTTTCGAAAAGCACTGTAGATACAGTTGAAGTCGGAAGTTTACATAGACTTTAGCCAAAATAAATTTAAACTCAGTTTTTCATAATTCCTGACATTTAATCCTAGTAAAAAATTCCCTGTTTTAGGTCAGTTTGGATCACCACTTTATTTTAAGAATGTGAAATGTAAGAAAAATAGTGGAGAAAATTATTGATTTCATATTTTATTTCTTTTATCACATTCCCAGTGGGTCAGAAGTTTACATACACTCAATTACTATTTGGTAGCATTGCCTTGAAATTGTTTAACTTGGGGCAAACATTTCGGGTAGCTTTCCACAATAAGTTGGGTGAATTTTGGCCCATTCCTCCTGACAGAGCTGGTGTAACTGAGTCAGGTTTGTAGGCCTCCTTGCTTGCACATGCTTTTTCAGTTCTGCTCACAAATTTTCTATAGGATTAAGGTCAGGGCTTTGTGATGGCCACTCCAATACGTTGACTTTGTTGTCCTTAAGCTATGTTGCCACAACTTTGGAAGTATGCTTAGGGTCATTGTCCATTTGGAAGACCCATTTGCGACCAAGCTTTAACTTTCTGACTGATGTCTTGATGTTGCTTCAATATATCCACATAATTTACCTTCCTCATGAGGCAATCTACTTTGTGAAGTGCACCAGTCCCTCCTGCAGCAAAGCACCCCCACACCATGATGCTGCCACCCCCGTGCTTCACGGTTGGGATGGTGTTCTTAGGTTTGCGTGGTATGACGGCTGCGTGGTCCTCCAATTGACTCAAATTATGTCAATTAGCCTAACAGAAGCTCCTTAAACCATGACATCATTTTCTGGAATTTTCCAAGCTGTTTAAAGGCACAGTCAACTTAGTGTATGTAAAGTTCTGACCCACTGGAATTGTAATGCAGTGAATTCTAAGTGAAATAATCTCTGTAAACAATTGTTGGAATTTTTTTTCGTCATGCACAACGTAGATGTCCTAACCGACTTTCCAAAACTATAGTTTATCAACAAGAAATTTGTGGAGTGGTTGAAAAACTAATTTTAATGACTCCAACCTAACTGTATGTAAAATTCCTACTTCAACTGTATAACACACACACACACACACACACACACACACAGAGTAGGAAGTTTAAATCACAAAGACTAGGCTTTTGTTAAACGTTGGGATTTTCTGTTGTCTGTTTCTGGAAGGAAAGCCTATATGAAAGGATCTGCTTCAGCTGCTGAATGGCTTAGGTTTTTAGGTCAAATACTATTTGATTAAATTGTCCTTTTTCACTGGTGAAACGTGTCTTGAATTATGTTTAATAACTAAATAAACAACGAATAGTGTAGAATAGAAAATATTTGCAGCAGTTTGGCTCCTCAACTGTGGAAAAACTGGAAATATCCCTTATATCTGTCTAGTAAAATACCTACTGGTTATCATATCTGTCCAGTAAAATACCTACTGGTTATCATATCTGTCTAGTAAAATACCTACTGGTTATCATATCTGTCTAGTAAAATACCTACTGGTTATCATATCTGTCCAGTAAAATACCTACTGGTTATCATATCTGTCTAGTAAAATACCTACTGGTTATCATATCTGTCTAGTAAAATACCTACTGGTTATCATATCTGTCCAGTAAAATACCTACTGGTTATCATATCTGTCTAGTAAAATACCTACTGGTTATCATATCTGTCTAGTAAAATACCTACTGGTTATCATATCTGTCCAGTAAAATACCTACTGGTTATCATATCTGTCTAGTAAAATACCTACTGGTTATCATATCTGTCCAGTAAAATACCTACTGGTTATCATATCTGTCCAGTAAAATACCTACTGGTTATCATATCTGTCTAGTAAAATACCTACTGGTTATCATATCTGTCCAGTAAAATACCTACTGGTTATCATATCTGTCCAGTAAAATACCTACTGGTTATCATATCTGAACAGTAAAATACCTACTGGTTATCATATCTGTCTAGTAAAATACCTACTGGTTATCATATCTGTCCAGTAAAATACCTACTGGTTATCATATCTGAACAGTAAAATACCTAATGGTTATCATATATGTCCAGTGAAATACCTACTGGTTATCATATCTGAACAGTAAAATGCCTACTGGTTATCATATATGTCCAGTAAAATACCTACTGGTTATCATATCTGTCCAGTAAAATACCTACTGGTTATCATATCTGTCTAGTAAAATACCTAGTGGTTATCATATCTGTCCAGTAAAATACCTACTGGTTATCATATCTGTCCAGTAAAATACCTACTGGTTATCATATCTGTCTTGTAAAATACCTACTGGTTATCATATCTGTCCAGTGAAATACCTACTGGTTATCATATCTGTCCAGTAAAATACCTACTGGTTATCATATCTGTCCAGTGAAATACCTACTGGTTATCATATCTGAACAGTAAAATGCCTACTGGTTATCATATCTGTCCAGTAAAATACCTACTGGTTATCATATCTGTCCAGTAAAATACCTACTGGTTATCATATCTGTCCAGTAAAATACCTACTGGTTATCATATCTGAACAGTAAAATACCTACTGGTTATCATATCTGTCTAGTAAAATACCTACTGGTTATCATATCTGTCCAGTAAAATACCTACTGGTTATCATATCTGTCCAGTAAAATACCTACTGGTTATCATATCTGTCCAGTAAAATACCTACTGGTTATCATATCTGTCTAGTAAAATACCTACTGGTTATCATATCTGTCCAGTAAAATACTTACTGGTTATCATATCTGTCCAGTAAAATACCTACTGGTTATCATATATGTCTAGTAAAATACCTAGTGGTTATCATATCTGTCCAGTAAAATACCTACTGGTTATCATATCTGTCCAGTAAAATACCTACTGGTTATCATATCTGTCCAGTAAAATACCTACTGGTTATCATATCTGTCCAGTAAAATACCTACTGGTTATCATATCTGTTCAGTAAAATACCTACTGGTTATCATATCTGTCCAGTAAAATACCTACTGGTTATCATATCTGTCCAGTGAAATACCTACTGGTTATCATATCTGTCCAGTAAAATACCTACTGGTTATCATATCTGTCTAGTAAAATACCTACTGGTTATCATATCTGTCCAGTGAAATACCTACTGGTTATCATATCTGTCCAGTGAAATACCTACTGGTTATCATATCTGTCCAGTAAAATACCTACTGGTTATCATATCTGTCCAGTGAAATACCTACTGGTTACCATATCTGTCCAGTAAAATACCTACTGGTTATCATATCTGTCCAGTGAAATACCTACTGGTTATCATATCTGTTCATTCACCATTCAAACCCATCAGCGTTGCAGTTCTTGACACACTCGAACCAGTCCGCCTGGCACCTACTACCACACCCCGTTCAAAAATAATCTTGCCCATTCACCCTCTGAATGACACATACAGAGTCCATGTCTCAATTGTCTCAAGTCTTAAAAATCCTTCTTTAACCTGTCTCCTCCCCTTCATCTACACTGATTGAAGTGGTTTTAACAGGTGACATCAATAAGGGATCATAGCTTTCACCTGGATTCACCTGGTCAGTCTGTGTCATGGGAAAGAGCAGGTGTTCCTAATATTCTGTTCACTCAATGGCGATGGCGATATAAATGTCATGTAAATGTCAATGATATCTATAGTTATTGCCAATAATGTCATTGTCATAATTTCCATGTGGAAAATGAGTAACTACACTATATTTCTGGAAGGGTCTTCTCCAATAACTCTTCAGAAACTATCATCTTGAAGTCATACACAGTACAACCAAATATGTTGTTAGTACTTCTTAAGGATCCATCCCTCAATTTTCACCTAAAATGACATACCCAAATCCCACTGCTTGTAGCTCAGGACCTGAAGCAAGGATATGCATATTCTTGACACCATTTGAAAGGGAACACTTTGAAGTTTGTGGAAATGTGAAGTTAATGTTGGAGAATATAACACATTAGATCTTTGTATTTTTTTGTACCATCTTCTATGAAATGCAAGAGAAAGGCCATAATGTATAATTCCAGCCCAGGCACAATTTAGATTTTGGCTACTAGATGGCAGCGAGGTATGTGCACAGTTTTAGACTGATCCAATGAACCATTGCATATACAGTGCCTTGCGAAAGTATTCGGCCCCCTTGAACTTTGCGACCTTTTGCCACATTTCAGGCTTCAAACATAAAGATATAAAACTGTATTTTTTTGTGAAGAATCAACAACAAGTGGGACACAATCATGAAGTGGAACGACATTTATTGGATATTTCAAACTTTTTTAACAAATCGAAAACAGAAAAATTGGGAGTGCAAAATTATTCAGCCCCCTTAAGTTAATACTTTGTAGCTCCACCTTTTGCTGCGATTACAGCTGTAAGTCGCTTGGGGTATGTCTCTATCAGTTTTGCACATCGAGAGACTGACATTTTTTCCCATTCCTCCTCGCAAAACAGCTCGAGCTCAGTGAGGTTGGATGGAGAGCATTTGTGAACAGCAGTTTTCAGTTCTTTCCACAGATTCTCGATTGGATTCAGGTCTGAACTTTGACTTGGCCATTCTAACACCTGGATATGTTTCTTTTTGAACCATTCCATTGTAGATTTTGCTTTATGTTTTGGATCATTGTCTTGTTGGAAGACAAATCTCCGTCCCAGTCTCAGGTCTTTTGCAGACTCCTTCAGGTTTTCTTCCAGAATGGTCCTGTATTTGGCTCCATCCATCTTACCATCAATTTTAACCATCTTCCCTGTCCCTGCTGAAGAAAAGCAGGCCCAAACCATGATGTTGCCACCACCATGTTTGACAGTGGGGATGGTGTGTTCAGGGTGATGAGCTGTGTTGCTTTTACGCCAAACATAACGTTTTGCGTTGTTGCCAAAAAGTTCAATTTTGGTTTCATCTGACCAGAGCACCTTCTTCCACATGTTTGGTGTGTCTCCCAGGTGGCTTGTGACACTTTTTATGGATATCTTTAAGAAATGGCTTTCTTCTTGCCACTCTTCCATAAAGGCCAGATTTGCGCAATATTCGACTGATTGTTGTCCTATGGACAGAGTCTCCCACCTCAGCTGTAGATCTCTGCAGTTCATCCAGAGTGATCATGGGCCTCTTGGCTGCATCTCTGATCAGTCTTCTCCTTGTATGAGCTGAAAGTTTAGAGGGACTGCCAGGTCTTGGTAGATTTGCAGTGGTCTGATACTCCTTCCATTTCAATATTATCGCTTGCACAGTGCTCCTTGGGATGTTTAAAGCTTGGGAAATCTTTTTGTATCCAAATCCGGCTTTAAACTTCTTCACAACAGTATCTCGGACCTGCCTGGTGTGTTCCTTGTTCTTCATGATGCTCTCTGCGCTTTTAACGGACCTCTGAGACTATCACAGTGCAGGTGCATTTATACGGAGACTTGATTACACACAGGTGGATTGTATTTATCATCATTAGTCATTTAGGTCAACATTGGATCATTCAGAGATCCTCACTGAACTTCTGGAGAGAGTTTGCTGCACTGAAAGTAAAGGGGCTGAATAATTTTGCACGCCCACTTTTTCTGTTTTTGATTTGTTAAAAAAGTTTGAAATATCCAATAAATGTCGTTCCACTTCATGATTGTGTCCCACTTGTTGTTGATTCTTCACAAAAAAATACAGTTTTATATCTTTATGTTTGAAGCCTGAAATGTGGCAAAAGGTCGCAAAGTTCAAGGGGGCCGAATACTTTCGCAAGGCACTGTATGTTCAAAATGTTACATCAAGACTGCCCAAATGTGCCTAATTGGTTTATTAATACATTTTCAAGTTCATAACTGTGCACTCTCCTCAAACAGTAGCATGGTATTATTTCACTGTAATAGCTACTGTAAATTGGACAGTGCGGTTAGATTAACACAAATGTATGCTTTCTGCCCATATCAGATATGTCTGTATCTTGGGAAATGTTCTTGTTAATTACAACTTCATGCTAATCACATTAGCCTACGTTAGCTCAACCGTCCCACGGGACACCGATCCCATAGAGGTTAAAGAAATACGCAGACAAAAGAGGGGTTGATATTTTACTAGAAAAAGAAACCCAATACAAATAAAGATTGTGTTAAACCCAGAAAAACCTAAGGTGGTTAGTAGTCAGCCAGCAGTCAGCCTGTCTGCTTCAACGGTACACAGATAGGAGTGCCTGCTTGGGGTTAGTTCATTTGGTGGGAGATTGAAAACTAAAACAACAATCTAAATATCTTGTAAGCTCTAGAGGGTTAAGAGAGGGAGAGAGAAAAAGACTAGGGCTCAGAGTGAGAGTTTAAAGACTGACTGGTCATGTCAGTGCCTATAAGAGTCGAAAGGTCAAAGCTAGAGAAGGTCAAAGGTTTAATGTCAAGGGTTAGGTCAAGGTGACTTTGTGTGCATTGACACTCAGTTTAGGCAGGACCCTGTCAGTGGGAGGAGAGGAGAAGAGTGGAGGAGAGGAGAGGAGATACACAGTGCTCAAAATGCCAGGGCCAAGGCAATACTACCCACGCAACTGCTGTCAACGCCACCAAACTCCACCGTTCAGTTAGAACTCTTTCATTTTAAACATGTGGTACTTAGGAAAAAAAACCTTGAATTTAGTTATTTTAGTTATTTTTTCTTTCTCCCTTTCCTCTTAGCCCACCCAGACAGCTGCAGTAGACATTAAAACAGAAGACGGCCAGACAAAATAACCCTTTCACAGGAATAAACATGAAGATCTGGGACTATTGTACGAACAGAGGCTATGTTCTCAAAATGGTGGACAAAAAAAACGAAATAAAAACATGTCATGTGGTGTCAAAGATCGTTCTGTAAGAGTTGACACTGTGTAAGTGACAATGTGTGTTCGTGTTTGTAAATTTGATTGTGAGTGTCAGATTGACATTCAGTGTGGATTAGGACATACAAAGACTGGAACATAATCATTATCAAAACACCCTTTAACAGAACATATGTCATGGCCTCACTCAATGGTGATCATATCATTTTCTATAGCTCTCTATAGACGTGTGTATATATATATATATTCATTTGTATTATATATAATATGTATTTATAAAAAAATGTATTCATAATTACAAGTGGCATTTTCTTATATTCATTATTGCAATGAATTATTACCTAAGATGGTTAAAAAAGAGAGGTGAGTTCAGTTTTGCTACACAGTAATTTACAACAGTTTAAAATGCAAGCTTCTGAAACAGTCAGTACCTTCCCTCTCCACTGGAAAACAGCATGTCCATGTCTCACGTGACACCCTGTCCCCCATTTAGTGGACTACTTTAGACCAGCGCTCTAGGTGGCTAAATGTGGCCCTGGTCAAAAACAATACCTTATATGGGGGGTGAACTTTAATACGTTTTCTTCACTTTTCACAGAATGTACAGGTTTACCTCTGTTCCCCGCCCAGAGAAGTGATACATGTAGTTGTTATTTAGCGTTACTGTCATTATTATGGATCATTTCAGTAACTATTACTCTTTTTTTTTCTTCATTTTTTACAAACCCCTGTGAATCCTACGGTCGTGTTAGCCATATGAGTTTGGAGATATCCGTTGAGTTTTCGTCTATTACGGTAACTCATTGTGTTTGCGAGACGCTAACCAAAGCGCTGTAAAAGCATGTTCGTCTGAACAGTTCATGGAGAAAGAGCAGGTTTGTACAGTCCAACGTTTTCAGGTTTACAGTTTTCTGGTCTTATAAGTGATTCGCCTGGAGCTTATTCTTCGTAGGCAAGTGAAGATGATGAAGATTTGTCCTAAAGCATTGTTTCCTGGTAGGGGATCAGGGGTGTGGCTTGTTAGAGGACGCAGTCTATCACATTGGAGCAGATAAAGTCATGTCTGCCTGCTCATGACAGTGCTCAAAGTCTTCATCATCACCATCGTCATCACCATTTTCATATTTTTATCTTTCTCTGTTATTCTTTTCGGTTCCACGTCGTCAGTGTTCTAACACTGTTAGTTTGTCACCTTGTTGTCCTTGTTTCATGGAGCTCAAATTAGGATTTTAGTGTGATGGTGATCATCATATTTGTCCCTCCTCTCTCCCTGTTGTTGCTGTTAGCTTGCTGGCGGTCTCTGGTCTGTGTGTCTGTGTGTGTGGCGTCGGGGTGGTAATGACGTAGCCGTGTGTGTGGTTAAGGCACAGTGTGTGTTTTTGGTTTTCAGGGTAGGCCCGATGGTAGGGTAAGCCCTGGGTGTCTGAGGGAGTGGCCAGCATGGACGGCCTTAGGGCAGTCCGGTGTTAAGACACGCCCATTCTCACCCACACTGCCCGTGATTGACAGCCGAGCCTTGTTCCTCATGGCTTCTGTGAAGGGCAGCTGGAGGGGAAGAGCCAGGGGAGGATGACAGGGTAATTAGAGAGGGAGGGGCAATGGGAAAAGAGGAAATAGAAAGAAAGAAACAGTTGTGAGTTTTTGTAATAGGACCATAATGAATCATATACATAATTCTTGTCAAAACATAGGAACACACAAATACATGTTCATATGCTCATAAGCACGAATTAATACACACACACACACACACACACACACAAGAATTGGACCATACAGGTAACTGCCAAAATAAAGGGAACATGTGTGTAAATGAGGGATACAAAGTATAATGAAAGCAGGTGATTCCACACAAGTGTGATTCCTGAGTTAATTAAGCAGTTAACATTACATCATGCTTATGGTCATGTATAAAAGTGCCCAGTACTATGGCTAGAAGAGATCTCCGTGACATTGAAAGACAGGTCTCATTAAGGTGTGTGTGTGTCTCAGTCACCAGATCTCAACACAATTGAACACTTGTGGGAGATTCTGGAGCGACGCCTGAGACAGTCTTCCACCACCATCAACAAAATACCACGTTATGTAATTTCTTGTGGAAGAATGGTGTCGCATCCCTCCAATAGAGTTCCAGACACTTGTAGAATCTTTGCCAAGATGCACTGAAGTTGTTCTGGTGGCTCGTAGTGACCCAACGCCCTGTTAAGACACTTTATGTTGGTGTTTCCTTTATTTTGGCTGTTACCTGTATATGACTACTTAAAATAGCATTGTATAAAAAAAGGCAGGCAAAAACAAATACACAGATGCTCAGGATACGTTTCAAATACGTTTTTGTGAGACATCTGCATTTCAAGGTGACCATGCATTTCTGGGGTCTTGGTTTGAAAAACATGGAAGGTGAGGTTTTGTGAATTTAGGATTTGTAAAGTAAGGTGAGGTTTTGTACAGTAAAGTTGTGGCCAAAAGTTTTGAGAATGATACAAATATTAATTTTCACAAAGTCTGCTGCCTCAATTTGTATGATGGCAATTTGCATGTACTCCAGAATGTTATGAAGAGTGATCAGATGAATTGCAATTAATTGCAAAGTCCCTCTTTGCCATGCAAATGAACTGAATCCCCCCAAAAAACAATTCCACTGCATTTCAGACCTGCCACAAAAAAACCAGCTGAAATCATGTCAGTGATTCTCTTGTTAACACAGGTGTGAGTGTCGACGAGGACAAGGCTGGAGATCACTCTGTCATGCTGATTGAGTTTGAATAACAGGCTGGAAGCTTCAAAAGGAGGGTGGTGCTTGGAATCATTGTTCTTCCTCTGTAAATCATGGTTACCTGCAAGGAAACACGTGCCGTCATCATTGCTTGGCACAAAAAGGGCTTCACAGGAAAGGATATTGCTGCCAGTAAGATTGCACCTAAACAACAATTTATCGGATCATCAAGAACTTGAAGGAGAGCGGTTCAATTGTTGTGAAGAAGGCTTCAGGGCGCCCAAGAAAGTCCAGCAAGTGCCAGGACCGTCTCCTAAAGTTGATTCAACTGCGGGATCGGGGCACCACCAGTACAGAGCTTGCTCAGGAATGGCAGCAGGCAGGTGTGAGTGCATCTGCACGCACAGTGAGGCAAAGACTTTTGGAGGATGGCCTGGTGTCAAGAAGGGCAGCAAAGAAGACACTTCTCTCCAGGAAAAACATCAGGGACAGACTGATATTCTGCAAAAGGTACTGGGATTGGACTGCTGAGGACTGGGGTAAAGTCATTTTCTCTGATGAATCCCCTTTCCGATTGTTTGGGGCATCCAGAAAAAAGCTTGTCTGGAGAAGACAAGGTGAGCACTACCATCAGTCCTGTGTCATGCCAACAGTAAAGCATCCTGAGACCATTCATGTGTGTGGTCGCTTCTCAGCCAAGGGAGTGGGCTCACTCACAATTTTG
Source organism: Oncorhynchus clarkii lewisi (assembly GCF_045791955.1). NCBI lineage: Eukaryota > Metazoa > Chordata > Actinopteri > Salmoniformes > Salmonidae > Oncorhynchus > Oncorhynchus clarkii. The sequence goes on from NC_092170.1 coordinate 33,636,646, forward strand.
CCTAAGAACACAGGCATGAATAAAGAATGGTACCAACACATCCTCTGAGAGCAACTTCTCCCAACCATCCAGGAACAGTTTGGTGACGAACAATGCCTCTTCCAGCATGATGGAGCACCTTGCCATAAGGCAAAAGTGATAACTAAGTGGCTCGGGGAACAAAACATCAATATTTTTGTGTCCATGGCCAGGAAACTCCCCAGACCTTAATCTCATTGAGAACTTGTGGTCAATCCTCAAGAGGCGGGTGGACAAACAAAAACCCACAAATTCTGACAAACTCCAAGCATTGATTACGCAAGAATGGGCTGCCTTCAGTCAGGATGTGGCCCAGAAGTTAATTGACAGCATGCCAGGGCGGATTGCAGAGGTCTTGAAAAGGAAGGGTCAACACTGCAAATATTGACTCTTTGCATCAACTTCATGTAATTGTCAATAAAAGCCTTTGACACTTATGAAATGCTTGTAATTATACTTCAGTATTCCATAGAAGACACAGAAGCAGCAAACTTTGTGGACATTTATATTTATGTCATTCTCAAAACTTTTGGCCACGACTGTAAGGTGAGGTTTTGTAAAGTGAGGTTTTGTAAGGTGAGGTTTTGTACAGTAAGGTGAGGTTTTGTAAAGTGAGTTTTTTTACAGTAAGGTGAGAGAGGAAGTGAGGGGTGTTTCACAGATTTTGAATTATAGAGAGAGACTGACTGACTCCTGTTTAGTCATGGGCAACACTTTATAGGAACAGACTACTCATTGATATACAATGTTCCTAAGGTTTCGTTTAGGAAATGTTACGTTTATCTATTTTGCGTTAACCCTAAAAGCACCAAAAGGGGTCAAAAATGTCATATTTTCTAATCCCGTTTTTGATCCTTTAAAAATGTTTTGATTTTGTCAAGCAACTGGTTAGACAATAGCAAAGTTAAATTGAGCATTTCTGTGTTAATATGGAAGAATGAAAAATAATCTCTATTTTGTATAATAGTGGTAAAAATGTGAACACAATTGTCCATTTTGTGATAAAGCACCACATTCTGCACTTAGGTAGATGTATGTACCCTGGAGAGATATACACTAGATATGGAGACACCCCAGATTTGGTCCCTAGTGGGATTGGCAGCTACTATAACAACAAAATCCCTCACAAATGTAAATACAAAATTTAGCTTGCAGTCAATGTCTCTATTCCAGGTTGAGAGTCTCCTCTTTCAGATACAATTGGAACTAAAAGTCTGATTGCACTGGCGCCTATATTGCCCATATCGGTGGCCATCTTAGGTCGCACCAGTATGTCAGATTAGCTCAACCGCCAATTTCTCAGACACTGAGTATTACAGAAACACAACACTTTGAATGAATAACATCATTTCTTTCAAAACAAGTGGCTATGGATGAAATTTATTTTTTTTGTAAATATGATTTTTTTTTACATACAAAAAACATATTTTGAAACATCAAATTTGAGTATAAATGTGTGCTTTAAAAAAATATATACGCTTATTTTGGGGAATTTAAACCATTTACTTTTGTTACAAAAGGTTAATAAAACATGTGTTTTTTTACTGCTAGACAGACAGTGTCACTGCAATAATTACCAATTTGAAGTAAAAAATGTAAGTAAAAAAATATGTGGCTTTTAGGGTTAACATCACTAAGCAGACATCCTCTATAAAGTGTTTGGTTGATTTGAGAGGATTCTTTTCTAACTCTACCTCATTGGGGATGTTTGGGCATCTACAGTTCTAGAACTCTGACAGGGGGCTTAACTTTTCTGTAAAACTCCAGTCCTCCAATGAAGCAGTCCTGCCGGTTTTCTGTTCTCCTTAGTACCTAACTGGTCAATCAATTGATTGAATAGAGAGATGGTCCATACACCTGCTTTACCAAGGTCTAAATCAGTCACTTGTTAGAACAGTGTTAAAACCAGCAGACAGTGCGGGGCTTGAGGACAGGAGATGTGCACCAATGTTCTATGTCTTATGTGCTATATGTGTAGTGTACTGAGTATGGACAGAATGCAGGTGTAGAACATCCTCATCATCATCATCATCTGCAGCCAAAGACGATGGAACCAATCTGCCACCTGCCCCCAGAGTGCTCTGGGGTGAAGCGCTACACATCAATCAATCAGAAAAACAAACAAAAACTGAAACATAAGAAGCTGTCACAACAGGAAAATAAAGGAACAAAAACAAAAGCACATTGGTTCCACAATGCTTCACCACAGTCACAACAACACTGGTCTGCTGTTGCTAGAGGCTACACGCACAAGAAACTTCACACCAGCCCACCTATAGGAGGCCCTAAGTCCTACCCCTATATCTTGACCCCCTCGGAGCCGTATACGTTGTACCCCTCTCTATAAGTGGCTAAATTCTGGGTGCTGGGAGAGGGGCTGGGGCAGTGAGGGGGGCTAAGGTCCACCTTCATGCGCTTGGCCTCGGCACGCGACTTGTAGCAGAACTCGACCAGGGCCACCAGCATGGCTAGGCCCAGACCCCCCACCAGGATGTAGAAGACCCCAGCCACGTTGCTCAGGCTCAGGGCCTGGGAGGACTTGTCCTGAGAGGGGGGGCGGAGAGCACAGGGGTCAGAGAGAGAGAGACAGTGGAGCTAGTGAGACACAGAACAGGCAGCTTAGTTATTTAGTTTTCAGCACAATAACGTCTACTTCTACAAACAACTACAGCACCTACCACTACTGTGACTAGTCTACTACGGGAAGCATTTCTACTACTACCATCATTGAAGCGTATTATCTACAAGCGCATATAATACATCTATTACTACTTCTATGACAGTAGTACAACATCAACTGCATATCTACTACTAATGCATGACTACAATTTAAGTAAATAAACATTTTAATATTGCTACAAGTATTAAGTTGAGGATGACTAGTACATCATACCAATTAAAGTATATTCAGTCATCGTATTAGTCAGGCTTTTCGATGAGTGATGATAAAGTATTCTATTCAGACAGTCTTGGTGAAGGTCCCCGGTATTTTAAGAACTTCACTGGCATTCTTAGAAGTTCTCTGATGTTCTAAGAATCTCTCTAGTGTTCTTCTAAAGACATCTTACATGTTCTAAGAATCTCTCTAGTGTTCTAAAGACATCTTACATGTTCTAAGAATCTCTCTAGTGTTCTTCTAAAGACAACTTACATGTTCTAAGAATCTCTCTAGTGTTCTAAAGACATCTTACATGTTCTAAGAATCTATCTAGTGTTCTAAAGACAACTTACATGTTCTAAGAATCTATCTAGTGTTCTAAAGACAACTTACATGTTCTAAGAATCTCTCTAGTGTTCTAAAGACATCTTACATGTTCTAAGAATCTCTCTAGTGTTCTTCTAAAGAAAACATACATGTTCTAAGAATCTCTCTAGTGTTCTAAAGACATCTTACATGTTCTAAGAATCTCTCTAGTGTTCTAAAGACATCTTACATGTTCTAAGAATCTCTCTAGTGTTCTAAAGACAACTTACATGTTCTAAGAATCTCTCTAGTGTTCTAAAGACAACTTACATGTTCTAAGAATCTCTCTAGTGTTCTTCTAAAGAAAACATACATGTTCTAAGAATCTCTCTAGTGTTCTAAAGACATCTTACATGTTCTAAGAATCTATCTAGTGCTCTAAAGACAACTTACATGTTCTAAGAATCTCTCTAGTGTTCTAAAGACATCTTACATGTTCTAAGAATCTCTCTAGTGTTCTAAAGACATCTTACATGTTCTAAGAATATCTCTAGTGTTCTAAAGACAACTTACATGTTCTAAGAATCTCTCTAGTGTTCTAAAGACATCTTACATGTTCTAAGAATCTATCTAGTGTTCTAAAGACATCTTACATGTTCTAAGAATCTCTCTAGTGTTCTAAAGACAACTTACATGTTCTAAGAATCTCTCTAGTGTTCTAAAGACAACTTACATGTTCTAAGAATCTCTCTAGTGTTCTAAAGACATCTTACATGTTCTAAGAATCTCTCTAGTGTTCTAAAGACATCTTACATGTTCTAAGAATCTCTCTAGTGTTCTAAAGACATCTTACATGTTCTAAGAATCTCTCTAGTGTTCTAAAGACATCTTACATGTTCTAAGAATCTCTCTAGTGTTCTAAAGACATCTTACATGTTCTAAGAATCTCTCTAGTGTTCTAAAGACAACTTACATGTTCTAAGAATCTCTCTAGTGTTCTAAAGACAACTTACATGTTCTAAGAATCTCTCTAGTGTTCTAAAGACATCTTACATGTTCTAAGAATCTCTCTAGTGTTCTAAAGACAACTTACATGTTCTAAGAATCTCTCTAGTGTTCTAAAGACATCTTACATGTTCTAAGAATCTCTCTAGTGTTCTAAAGACATCTTACATGTTCTAAGAATCTCTCTAGTGTTCTAAAGACATCTTACATGTTCTAAGAATCTCTCTAGTGTTCTAAAGACATCTTACATGTTCTAAGAATCTCTCTAGTGTTCTAAAGACATCTTACATGTTCTAAGAATCTCTCTAGTGTTCTAAAGACATCTTACATGTTCTAAGAATCTCTCTAGTGTTCTAAAGACATCTTACATGTTCTAAGAATCTCTCTAGTGTTCTAAAGACATCTTACATGTTCTAAGATTATCTGTAGTTTTATAAGACTCATGATGTTTCAAAGAACCTCTCCACTCTTTGACTTGTCTTCTACCCAGAGTAAGAGTTCTGAGAGTAAGGCCATTATTATGAAGGCCATAATCACATTATACAGGCAGATGTGGCATAGGCAGAATACTAACAGTGATATAACTAGAAAGATCTATTCAACAGTAATCAATCAAATATTATTATTAGATTATATCAAAATGTAACTGATGCTAAACCTAATGCTAATCCTAGTCTCCAGGCTAATCTAGAGTCGTGCCTGTCTGTCACACAGTGAGGGTGTTTGGTCCCCCACTCTGCCCGTGAGACTGACCTTACTTCCCGAGTCCTTGGGTCCACACTCGCCCTTATCGTACCACCATTTGTTTTTCAGTTTGTCTAAGACGCCTGCTTCACTCAGTTTCAAAACCGCAAGGTTTACCGGGGTTCTTGGCGTGTAAAAATAACATAAATAACATCATAGGTCATGTTATTTTATGTTATTAGGTCACATACAGTCAGAACTGGCACATAAATGGTACTGCTTGGTAAAAGTGACCCAGTCTGGGTCCCACTGAGTACATGTGTGTATGCTCGTTGGGGGGCTGAGGGGGGCTAAGCGAGCTACAGACATATGAGTGGGACCCCCCTGCATCACTTCAGGTAACGTGCCCATACTGCCCCAGCCGGCGCTACACAAGCAGAGGCAATTACTGTGAACACAGGACTATTGGCATGGCCTACTCACACTAGGAGAGAGGGAACTACATGGGGCAATTTACTGCACAAGACCTGGGTAAGAGATCTGAAAATGAATCTAAAAGGCACCAAACAATAAAGTAAATCAAAACATTAAGTATATCATCGCTCTAGTTCATCCCTCCATCCTTCCTCTCTATCTCTCCCTCTACGTCAGTGATCATCAACTAGATTCAGCCACGGGCTCATTTGTTCTTGAGCAGATGGTCAGGGGGCCGGAACATAATAAAAATATACATTTTTATACTGCAAATTGACCACTAGAAGCCTAAACAGATATAATATTTCACTAAACCATAATCATTTCAAACCTTGATTACATTTGGGAACATTGTCCTGCGTAGGGTGCCGTTTTCTGGATGGGACGTTAAAACGGGTGTCTTGAGTCTCTGTGGTCGTTCAAAATCCCGTGGTGGTTATTGTAAAAGAAGGGGTGTTCGCCCCGGTGTCATGGCTAAATTCCCAACCTGGCCACATTCCATCATCCCCTTCATTCCTAATTGGCATATATCACTCCTCACCTCTCCACCTGATAGCTGATGTGTGGTGAAAGTTTTGCCACACAAAATGGCCGCTGTGCATCACTGAGGTGGGTGCTACACATTGATGGTGAATAAGTTACGTTTCCCCCAACTATGTAAAGCGCTTTGAGTATTTCAGTTGGTAGAAAAGTGCTATAGAAATCCAATCAAGTAGTATTAATTATTATTATTTGCATACAAACACATACTGTATGTGTGGGAATACTTGGGAACAAATTTACTAAATTAAAATCACTTGGATCTGATTTCCTGATTTTTTTTTTTCTCAAATAAAACCACACGCGGGCCAGTTGGGGAACCCTGCTTTATGTTCTGACAGCCTTCTGGTCCACACTCCTCTCTCCAGAGCATCCACTACAGGGTTCTGGTCCACACTCCTCTCTCCAGAGCATCCACTACAGGGTTCTGGTCCACACTCCTCTCTCCAGACCATCCACTACAGGGTTCTGGTCCACACTCCTCTCTCCAGAGCATCCACTACAGGGTTCTGGTCCACAATCCTCTCTCCAGAGCATCCACTACAGGGTTCTAGTCTAGACTCCTCTCTCCAGAGCATCCACTACAGGGTTCTAGTCTAGACTCCTCTCTCCAGAACATCCACTACAGGGTTCTAGTCTAGACTCCTCTCTCCAGAGCATCCACTACAGGGTTCTAGTCTAGACTCCTCTCTCCAGAACATCCACTACAGGGTTCTAGTCTAGACTCCTCTCTCCAGAGCATCCACTACAGGGTTCTGGTCCATACTCCTCTCTCCAGAGCATCCACTACAGGGTTCTAGTCTACACTCCTCTCTCCAGAGCATCCACTACAGGTTTATAGTCTAGACTCCTCTCTCCAGAGCATCCACTACAGGGTTCTAGTCTAGACTCCTCTCTCCAGAGCATCCACTACAGGGTTCTAGTCTAGACTCCTCTCTCCAGAGCATCCACTACAGGGTTCTGGTCCACACTCCTCTCTCCAGAGCATCCACTACAGGGTTCTAGTCTAGACTCTTCTCTCCAGAACATCCACTACAGGGTTCTGGTCCACACTCCTCTCTCCAGAGCATCCACTACAGGGTTCTAGTCTAGACTCCTCTCTCCAGAGCATCCCCTACAGGGTTCTGGTCCACACTCCTCTCTCCAGAGCATCCACTACAGGGTTCTGGTCCACACTCCTCTCTCCAGAGCATCCACTTGAGGGCCAATATTCCTGCTTTGACAGTAATCTCTTCTTTCCTCCCTCATTTCAGTACAGGGGGAGTCAAAGTGGGGCGGGGGGTGTGTGTGGTTATGTTCATCAGTGATCTGTGTGGCTGGGGCAGATGCACGCATTACTTCCCGAACATGGTTGAACCGTGTTCGGAGACAGAGAGGCTAACCTTGGAGTCCCCTCCCCCGCTGCCACACTCTCCCTTGTCGTACCACCATTTATTTTTCAATTTGTCCAACAGGCCCTGCTCGTTGAGTTTTAACACGGCCAGGTTGACCGCATTTCTTCAGAGGGATAAAACATAGTTGGTCAGAGGAGGGATGGAGTATCAGCCAATGATGAGCCAATGGGATGAGGAAAAAGGAACGCCGGTGATTGGTTGGAAGGCATCAGATTAGTGGACATGTACAAACCTCCAGACAACCCTTTCTCTTTCTCTTTCTCTCTTTTCCAACTTTTAAATCCCACTTTAGTGTAGAGATATCTTTGCAACATTGAATGCCCACCCTTTCAACATATAGAGCCTATAGGGACAGCCAACAGAGGCAAATAGCTCAAACCCCTTTCATTCAGTCCACCAATACCAGGCTGTTGTCTGAATGACGTGCAGCAGGGCGAGTAAAGGGGAGTGGTGGAGCCCTGGTTAAATGTTGTGTTAAAGCCTATCTCAGTCCCCTGCTGACACAGAGCTAATACCCTGCTGCTGGTGTTCTGGTCCCTGCCGCTCCCATCCTAATCCCCGGCAGCTCTCTACCTCACACCCCTGAGGGGAAACGACCTCTAAAAACGGACCGTGGGCTAAAATAGTACACACTCACACTGGCACTGTGTGTGTGTGTGTGTGTGTGTGTGTGTGCGTGTGCGTGTGTGTGCGTGCAAGTGTGTGTGCGTGCAAGTGTGTGTGTGTCTGGTATGGACAGACAGACAGAGAGTCAGACAGACAGTCATTATTGTGGTATTGTACACTGAGCTGCCCCATGGCTCAGAGGCTAGAGAGAGAGAGAGAGAGTTCTCCGAGGTGTGCTGCAAGCCATGGAAAATATCACCATCATAAGAAAGAAAGGGGGAAAGGAATAAGGCTTTCCAAACATGGAAAATAATTTGAATTATATAAGCAACATACAGTGGGGCAAAAAAGTATTTAGTCAGCCACCAATTGTGCAAGTTCTCCCACTTAAAAATATGAGAGAGGCCTGTAATTTTCATCATAGGTACACTTCAACTATGTCAATCAAAATGAGGAAAAAAAGATCCAGTAAATCACATTGTAGGAATTTTTATGAATTTATTTGCAAATTATGGTGGAAAATAAGTATTTGGTCACCTACAAACAAGCAAGATTTCTAGCTCTCACAGACCTGTAACTTCTTCTTTAAGAGGCTCCTCTGTCCTCCACTCGTTACCTGTATTAATGGCACCTGTTTGAACTTGTTATCAGTATAACAGACACCTGTCCACAACCTCAAACAGTCACACTCCAAACTCCACTATGGCCAAGACCAAAGAGCTGTCAAAGGACACCAGAAACAAAATTGTAGACCTGCACCAGGCTGGGAAGACTGCATCTGCAATAGGTAAGCAGCTTGGTTTGAAGAAATCAACTGTGGGAGCAATTATTAGGAAATGGAAGACATACAAGCCCACTGATAATCTCCCTCGATCTGGGGCTCCACGCAATATCTCACCCTGTGGGGTCAAAATTATCACAAGAACGGTGAGCAAAAATCCCAGAACCACACGGGGGGACCTAGTGAATGACCTGCAGAGAGCTGGGACCAAAGTAACAAAGCCTACCATCAGTAACACACTACGCCGCCAGGGACTCAAATCCTGCAGTGCCAGACGTGTCCCCCTGCTTAAGCCAGTACATGTCCAGGCCCGTCTGAAGTTTGCTAGAGAGCATTTGGATGATCCAGAAGAAGATTGGGAGAATGTCATATGGTCAGATGAAACCAAAATATAACTTTTTGGTAAAAACTTAACTCGTCGTGTTTGGAGGACAAAGAATGCTGAGTTGCATCCAAAGAACACCATACCTACTGTGAAGCATGGGGGTGGAAACATCATGCTTTGGGGCTGTTTTTCTGCAAAGGGACCAGGACAACTGATCCGTGTAAAGGAAAGAATGAATGGGGCCATGTATCGTGCGATTTTGAGTGAAAACCTTCTTCCATCAGCAAGGACATTGAAGATGAAACGTGGCTGGGTCTTTCAGCATGACAATGACCCCAAACACACCGCCCGGGCAATGAAGGAGTGGCTTCGTAAGAAGCATTTCAAGGTCCTGGAGTGGCCTAGCCAGTCTCCAGATCTCAACCCCATAGAACATCCATAGAACATCTTTGGAGGGAGTTGAAAGTCCGTGTTGCCCAGCAACAGCCCCAAAACATCACTGCTCTAGAGGAGATATGCATGGAGGAATGGGCCAAAATACCAGCAACAGTGTGTGAAAACCTTGTGAAGACGTTTGACCTCTGTCATTGCCAACAAAGGGTATATAACAAATTATTGAGAAACTTTTGTTATTGACCAAATACTTATTTTCCACCATAATTTGCAAACAAATTCATTAAAAATCCTACAATGTGATTTTCTGGATTTTTTTTCTAATTTTTTCTGTCATAGTTGAAGTGTACCCATGATGAAAATTACAGGCCTCTCTCATCTTTTCAAGTGGGAGAACTTTTGGCACAATTGGTGGCTGACTAAATACCTTTTTGCCCCACTGTATATTATCATATTAATTACCAACATATATTTTAAACTACATATCTTACAACTCATAATAAGATTCATCATCATCATCATCATATCAAATCAGGGCTTTGAATGGCTTGCCGCGAGCAGGGGCTCTCGCCTGACGTGCGCTCTCCTGTCCACGTGCATGGTCCCGGTAGGTTTTCCCATGATCAGGAGAAGCCATAGACAGCAGTCGATAGTCCCAGAATAGTGACAGGCCAGGTGGGGACTATCGTCCACTGGCTGTCACTTTTCCCTCGGAAACAGAAAACCTTCATTTATCTCAGTGGAAAAGGAACCCTTGTAAAGGGGTAGGGGAGTGAGAGGACTTCTTTGCACGGTGCACAGGGGGAAGTTATAGGAAAAGTTATAGAAAGGGTGTCAGTATTCCTGCTGCTATATATGGGACTCCTCTTGGTCCAAACACACACACACACACACACACACACACACACACACACACACACACACACACTAATTTATGGATCATGTTTCAGGGAATCATCAATTAATTGGATCGTGATAATTTGTTTTAATTGATTTGATTTTCATTGAAATGATCTGGTTTTTGGGGTGTTATGAAATAATGTTATAGTTTTCAGATTTTTGTTTCCCCCGTTGGCCAGGCCCTTCAACACCTTGTTTCCTGTGTATCTATAAATTCCCCCGGGTGGCTCTGGGAGTCATGGCAACGCCACGGTGCTACGCCCCTCCCCACGGCATCACCGTTAGTAATTTCATTCACAATCAGCCTCAGTACAAAAACAGATAGTATCTACATTACACTCTATATCTGAGAATGAAGAAATGAGACAGTCAAGATGACAAACGAGTAGACAGATTACCTGATCGGTGGCCCTATGAAGAGAGAAAGTGAGTGAAAGAACAATGGACAGAGAGACGGATGGACGAAGAGACGGACAGACAGCAATACAACAGAACAATGGAGCTAACAGGCACTAAAGAACTCAACACAACATAGACATAGGGAAATAGAGAGAGAGAAAGAGAGAGAGAGAGGGAGAGAGAGAGAGGGAGAGGGAGGGAGGGAGGGAGCAACAGACATAGACCAGACTAAGACACTACTAAGTGATCCATATAAAAGGCACACCAGGGTAGGTGGAATACCATAACAACAGTTATACTACTCCACCCACCTTAGCTGTGAGCCTTTAGGTGTGGCGATGCCATATCCCTTGGAGTCCAGGTTGCCTCCAACCTTCATGGTGTCGCAGGGCTTGCGTTGTTCCGTGTACTCATTCATGGTGGACTCCAGGAGGAAAGCGTACTTCCCTTTGGACTTGCGGACGCGAGCCACGCCCTCCGCTGTGGTCTTAGCGAAGACAGAGGGCTCAGCAGACTTCATATAGGACCACATCTTCTCATATACCGCAATCTTTGACCTCTGAGAGAAGGAAGGGTAAAGAGAAGAGGTTAAAGGTTAGGGTTAGTTATTAATCCATCCATTCATTCATCCATTCGTCTTATGTGTAAAGCTGAATTATTGGTACATGTCCTCACAGCTGCAATGATCACTGGTCCTGAAATATGAATAGTCGTCTGCAGATGCTCTTCACAGGGCATTCTTTAGAATGTAGTGAAAGAATGAGAAATGATCTAAGCAGCGTGGAAATGAGAAAAAGCAGGAACCCAACTGCTAGTGGATAGTGTGTTATTGTAGAACGTGGGTCTGTCTATGAGTGTGTTATAGCTGTATCAACTGGTGCTACTGTCTCTGTCTCTAAACAGACCCTGTTATAAACACACAACTTTATGCTTGACCTTGGTGTGCTGCAGTGTGTGTGTGCTGGGTGTTGTGAGGAATGAAAATAACAAGCTGGGGAACAAACTGTCATTCTCCACAACCGTCTTGTTACTCCCTTGTTTTTATCCTGTCTTTGTTCTCTCTCTCTCTCTCCGTTATGAAGTGTTATTCCCTGTCTCCTTTAGGACACGATAAGCCTCAGCCTTAGCCAATGGGCCACAGTCTGGAGTGTGTGTGTGTGTGTGTGTGTGTGTGTGTGTGTGTGTGTGTGTGCAAGCTTGTCTGTGTGTGTGTGTCTGTGTGTGTGTGTGTGTGTGTGAGTGTGAGAGTGCGTGCGTGCGTGTGTGCGTGCGTGCGTGCGTGTGTGTGTGTATGTGTGTGCGTGTGTGTGCGTGTGTGTGTGTGTGTGTGTGTGTGTGAGTGTGAGAGTGCGTGCCTGGCCCGTATTTGCTGGGGCGTGACGGACACCTATCCCATAATAATGTCAGTCACTTCCGTCAGGACCAGCGAGCCTCTCCCCCCCATTACTCTCCCTCCCTCCCTCTTTTTTTCTCGCTGGTCTCTGTCTTTCTCTGTCTGCCAGGACAAACAATGCCATATTTTCAATGTAGTGACAATCATAAACTTACCTTCCTGATTTAAGAAATCAGTGGGGAAAAATACATACTCACTCACACACTCACAAACGCATATGCACACACACACACACACACACACTAAATGGTGGTAAATCCCTCTCAGAGTAAATAGCTTCTTCACCCTCCACAGATTCTAGCTCGTTATGCTGATGATACTAACGCTGCACACAGATGCACACACTGTCTGCTACTGCCAGGCCCCAACTATCCACATACACACACTTATGCGATCAAGTGTGTGTGTTTGTGTGTGTGTGTGTGTGTGTGTGTGTGTGTGTGTGTGTGTGTGTGTGTGTGTGTGTGTGTGTGTGTGTGTGTGTGTGTGTGTGTGTGTTCAAGCTTGTCTGTGTGTGTGTGTGTTCAAGCTTGTCTGTGTGTGTGTGTGTTCAAGCTTGTCTGTGTGTGTGTGTGTGTGTGTGTGTGTGTGTGTGTGTGTGTGTGTGTGTGTGTGTGTGTGTGTGTGTGTGTGTTCAAGCTTGTGTGTGTGTGTGTGTGTGTGTGTGTGTGTGTGTCTGTGCGTGTGTCTGTGTGTGTCTGTGTGTGTGTGTGTGTGTGTGTGTGTGTGTGTGTGTGTGTGTGTGTGTGTGTGTGTGTCTGTGCGTGTGTCTGTGTGTGTCTGTGTGTGTGTGTGTGTGTGTGTGTGTGTGTGTGTCTGTGTGTGTGTGTGTGTCTGTGTGTGTGTCTGTGTGTGTGTGTGTGTGTGTGTGTGTGTGTGTGTGTGTGTGTGTGTGTGTGTGTGTGTCTGTGTGTGTGTGTGTGTGTGTGTGTGTGTGTGTGTGTCTGTGTGTGTGTGTGTGTGTGTGTGTGTGTCTGTGTGTGTGTGTGTGTGTGTGTGTGTGTATGTGCAAGCTTGTGTGTGTGTACTCACCCTGAAGAACTCCTTGGTGGAGCCTGAGTCCAGTGTTCCGTAGGCGATCTCCGTCTGCTTGGCCAGATCCTCAGCACTCTCTATGGGCGACACCATCCTCTCCACTGTGAGGAAGGCAGCCAGGTTGGCCGTGTAGGACGAAATGATGATGAGAGTGAAGAACCACCACACGCCACCCACTATACGCCCCGACAGAGACCTGAAACAGGGGGGGGGGGGGAGAGAGGAGAGGAGGAAAATAAAGATGGGATGAAGGAGAAGAGGTAAGAGAAATGTGTAGTAAACAGAGAAACAGTCAATTAAGGTTATCTAAGTTGAACTCCAGAGTTGAAATATGCTTTGCTTCATTGGCACCACAGTGAGTGCAACAACACAGTCAAAGCAATCAACCTTCAAACCAATTCAACATCAATTTATTAACATCGGTTCAACATAAACTTAATTAACGTCAATTCAACATCAGTTTTTAACATCAGTTCAACATCAATTCAACCATCACCAGAACAAAAGATAACAAAGCATGAGTGCACTCTTTAATTTCCCCTAACAATCTCTCCGTTTGTTAAATTTGAGGGAGAGAAGGAGAGAGCAAGAGAGAGATAGAGAGAGAGAGCAGATGAGCTCCTGCATTTTTCAGCATGTTCTTAAAAAAAGATAGATTTAGAGTTAGATAAACTTGTTTTTTTTTGTCAGGGATGCTACCCTCTACAACACAACCTTCACTTCAAATCAAAACTCCAAACCTGCAACCTGATTTTGGATGGAATTACGGAATCACCTGGAAGGTTTACAACTACCAAAGCTATACAGTAAATTCTCTGGAAAACAACAGAAACCTGAAAATACCATCCAACCTGGAACTGAGTGAGTAATGCTTAGTCTGAAACTATATTTTATTTCCAAAAGCCAAGAAGAAAAATACACTACATTACTTTATAAGGACTGAATTCTAACATAATTCTGCCAAGCTTGATACAGCCTCAATTAGCACTGACGTGTCAAGTCAGAGGTGTCAATGCCCTTTAGCCCAACAATGGCAGGACCGTCGCACAGTCTACTCCAACCAAATTGAGAGGCCTTAGAAGCTGCCTCCCGCTGTTCAGAGGTAATTAAAATACAGTGTGTAAAGAATAATAAGATGAGAAAAGATTACAAAATGAAGCTCCTTATGGAAAACCAAAAGACACTTTTTGCTGACATCAGCAACCTCATCTTCCACACAGACCCTCCCCTGGCATGGCACAGTGCTATATTAACACACTACCCCTCTGTTAAGAGAGGGGGTGTTACCGAGGGGTGGGAACAGGATACTAGACAACGAGGACTCTGATTCAGCTAATACAAATCTCTGTAAGTCTGGAACAGTACTGGTACAGGGCACAGGGCCCTTGAGAAAGATACCCTCACCCCGAGCAGGTCAGACCAAACCTCTTCATTATATAACCCCACAGATGAGCAACCCCAAGCGGAAAGTCAACCTCCCAGCACAGAGTACTACTCCCTCATTGAAATGAAGGATACATTTACCCAGCTGGAGGTAAGGCAGGTGGAGCTGGATGAAGAAGGTGATTACACTCCAGTCAGCACAGACCCAGACAACAGTCCAGCACAACAACACTCCCTTATCCAGACCCAGAGAGCTGGAGGTGGAGAGAGACACATCTGCACTCTGGACTGTGGTGAGACAACCTCAGCATGATAAAAAGCATGAGCAGGAGAAGAACAGAGCACTAGAGGAGAGGATCAGCCTGCTGGAGGAGAGGGTGAGGGGGATGGAGGAGAGGGTGAGGGGGATGGCGTGTAACAGAGAACAACCTATTATAGAGGTGGCCACCCCTGCAGAGAAGCCAGCAGAACAGCCCACCTCAGCTCCAGACAAAAGTCTCAACACCACAGCAGAACAGTCCACACCAGACCTTGACCATAGCCTCAACATCACAGCGGAGAAAATTAACAACAATGACAAATGGATTGATGAAGAATCCAAAAACCTAAGAAAGGAATTGAGAAACCTGTCCAACGAAAAACAATGAGACCCAGAATAGCTGAGTCTATGCCTTCACTATGGTGAATCACAAAAACAATACAGAAATACCCGGACACTAAAGGACATCACTCTCAAACGCAGCACCAACACTTCACACAGGAGCAACAGATCAACAGACACCCCGCCCAGGCCCACCCCCCCCACGCCGAGAGGACCTACATCCAGACCACAACAGAACGCAACACCACCAGCCACATCCACACCCCACCCCCAACCAATCAACACCCCCGCCAAATCAAGCATACCCACACCACATTTAGGCCCCCTCAGATCAGACCTAGGCTCCTCCTGCCCACCCCATGCCCCCCCCTCCCGCAACGAGGGCCTCAAAATGGAAGTCACACAAGCCCAGGCCATGAGCAGGCAAACAGGCCCAACCCCCACTCTTACACTTGCCCAAGATAATGGCATGTACCAGATGCTCAGCAGGCTCTGCTCACACTTACTGGGCTTAGGCCAAACCACACGACCAAAACAATTGGACACTTTATGGAACACAAAGACTATCTTATCCTGAAAAATCCAAGGCCTGAGGTCATCTGCCTTTGGCCTAAAGAGCAGGAACCTGGACTTCATCAAAGAAATGATACATACAGACATTGTCATCCTACAAGAAACATGGTATAGAGGAGACAGACCCACTGGTTGCCCTCCAGGTTACAGAGAGCTGGTAGTTCCATCCACCAAACTAACAGGTGTGAAACAGGGAAGTGTGCTACTTTGGTATTGAGCAGACCTAACTCACTCCATTAAATTAGTCAAAACAGGAACATTTCACATTTGGCGAGAAATTCGAAGAAAAAAAAAGATCTTAACAGAGAAAAATGTCCTCCTCTGTGCTACCTATATCGCCCCACTAGAATCCCAATACTTTAAGGAAGACAGCTTCTCCATCCTGGAGGGGGAAATCAATCATTTCCAGGCCCAGGGATATGTACTAGTCTGTGGCGACCTAAATGCCGGAACCGGACAAGAACCTGACACCCTCAGCACACAGGGGGACAAACACCTACCTGGAGGTGACAACATTCATCAAAATTGTCTGTACTGTCAAAGGTACTGGAGTCCTTAGTTAGTAGGCAGCTAAAGACCTACTTCCAAGAAAACAACATCTTAAATGGAATGCAATCAGGTTTTAGGTCTGGCCACAGCACTGTTTCAGCAACATTGAAGGTTTTAAATGACATCCATGGTGCTCTTGATAAGAAGTTACATTGTGTGTCTGTTTTTATTGATTTGTCGAAGGCTTTTGACACCGTGGACCATGCTGTGTTAGTGTAAAGGTTAAAATGTTGTGGAATTACTGGTCAGGCTCTAGATTGGTTTATAAATTACCTATCAAATCGTACACAATGTGTAATGGCGGATGGTTGTAAATCTGAGTCCATAGAAGTGTGCTCAGGTATTCCGCAAGGTTCTATTTTGGACCCACTGTTGTTCATTTTGAATATCAACAACATTGGGGATCTTATTGAAACAGCAAATGTTCATTTTTATGCAGGTGATACTGTTCTTTATTCAAGTGGTAGTAGTTTATCTTTAGCTTTTGAAAATGCCCAAAGAGCATTTAACATCATACAACAGAATCCGTATGATTTAAAGCTGATTCTAAATTCGGATAAAACAAAATGCATGGTATTTTCAAATGCCAGGCATGTTACAAATCATGTCATTGATAAATTGGCTGGACATACTATAGAGCAAGTTAAAGTGTACAAATATTTGGGTGTGTGGGTTGATAAATAGCTGAGCTTCACTGTGGATGTACAGAACTTGATAAGGAAGCTCAAGCTGAAAATAGGATTTTATTACTGGCATAAGGCTTGTTTTTCTTTTGAGGCTAGGAAGGAGCTGGTACGATGTACATTACTGTCAGTTTTAGATTTTACTGATGTTATACAGTACTTGGTGGCAAAACCCTTGTTGGCAATCACAGAGGTCAGACGTTTCTTGTAGTTGGCCACCAGGTTTGCATACATCTCAGGAGGGATTTTGTCTCACTCCTCTTTGCAGCTCTTCTCCAAGTCATTAAGGTTTCGAGGCTGACGTTTGGCAACTCGAACCTTCAGCTCCTGGCTAGGCCACTCCAGGACCTTAATGTGCTTCTTCTTGAGCCACTCCTTTGTTGGCCATGTGTTTTGGGTCATTGTCATGCTGGAATACCCATCCATGACCCATTCTCAATGCCCTGGCTGAGGGAAGGAGGTTCTCACCCAAGATTTGACGGTACATGGCCCCGTCCATCGTCCCTTTGATGCAGTGAAGTTGTCCTGTCCCCTTAGCAGAAAAACACCCCCAAAGCATAATGTTCCCACCTCCATGTTTGACGGTGGGGATGGTGTTCTTAGGGTCATATGGAAGCATTACCCCTCCTCCAAACACGGAGAGTTGAGTTGATGCCAAAGAGCTCCATTTTGGTCTCATCTGACCACAACACTTTCACCCAGTTGTCCTCTGAATCATTCAGATGTTCATTGGCAAACGTCAGACGGGCATGTATGTGTGCTTTCTTGAGCAGGGGGACCTTGCGGGCGCTGCAGGATTTCAGTCCTTCAAGGCGTAGTGTGTTACCAATTGTTTTCTTGGTGACTATGGTCCCAGCTGCCTTGAGATCATTGACAAGATCCTCCCGTGTAGTTCTGGGCAGATTCCTCACCGTTCTCATGATCATTGCAACTCCACGAGGTGAGAACTTGCATGGAGCCCCAGGCCGAGGGAGATTGACAGTTCTTTGTGTTTCTTCCATTTGCGAATAATTGCACCAACTAATTGCACCAACTGTTGTCACCTTCTTCGCTGCTTGGCGATGGTCTTGTAGCCCATTTCAGCCTTGTGTAGGTCTACAATCTTGTCCCTGACATCCTTGGAGAGCTCTTTGGTCTAGGCCATGGTGGAGAGTTTGGAATCTGAATGATTGCATCTGTGGACAGGTGTCTTTTATACAGGTAACAAGATGAGATTAGGAGCACTCCCTTTAAGAGTGTGCTCCTAATCTCAGCTCGTTACCTGTAAAAAAAACACCTGGGAGCCAGAAATCTTTCTGATTGAGAGGGGGTCAAATACACAAGGCATGTGGTGTTGATGGTATCCTCAATGAAATTATAAAATATAGAGACCACAAATTCCAATTGGCTATACTTAAACTCTTTAACATCATCCCTAGCTCTGGCATCTTCCCCAATATTAGGAACATAGGACTGTTCACCCCAATCCACAAAATTGGAGACAATTTTGACCCCATTATAACTACCGTGGGATATGCGTCAACAGCAACCTTGGGAAAATCCTCTGCATTATAATTAAAAGCAGACTTGTACATTTCCTCAGTGAAACAACGTACTGAGCAAATGTCAAATTGGCTTTTCACTAAATTATCGTATGACAGACCGCGTACTCATCCTGCAAACCCTAATTGACAACCAAACAAACTGAAACAAAGTCTTCTCATGCATTGTTGATTTCAAAAAAGCCTCCGACTCAATTTGGCATGCTCTATAAATTTATGGAAAGTGATGTTGGGGGAAAAACATATGACAATTACAAATTCCATGTACACAAACAACAAGTGTGCGGTTAAAGTAGGTAAAAAAACACACACATTTCTTCCAAAGGGGTCGCGGGGTGAGACAGGGATACAGCTAAAGCCCCACCCTCTTCAACATATAGTTGAATTCGGAAGTTTAAATGCACTTTAGACAAATACATTTAAACTCAGTTTTTCATTATTCCTGAAATTTAATCCTTGTAAAAATTCCCTGTCGTAGGTCAGTTAGGATCACCACTTTATTTTAAGCATGTGAAATGTCAGAATAATAGTAGAGAGAATGAGTTATTTCAGCTTTTATTTCTTTCATCACCATTACCAGTGGGTCAGAAGTTTACATACACTCAATTAGTATTTGGTAGCATTGCCTTTAAATAGTTTAACTTGGGTTTCAGGTAGCCTTCCACAAGCCTCCAACAATATGTTGGGTGAATTTTAGCTCATTCCTCCTGACAGAGGTGGTGTAACTGTGTCAGGTTTGTAGGCCTCCTTGCTCGCACATGCTTTTTCAGTTCTGCCCACAAATTTTCTATAGGATTTAAGGTCAGGGCTTTGTGATGGCCACTCCAAAACCTTGACTTTGTTGTTCTTAAGCCATTTTGCCACAACTTTGGAAGTATGCTTGGGGTCATTGTCCATTTGGAAGACCCATTTGCGACCAAGCTTTAACTTCCTGACTGATGTCTTGAGATGTTGCTTCAATATATCCACATAATGTTTCCACCTCATGATGCCATCTATTTTGTGAAGCGCACCAGTCCCTCCTGCAGCAAAGCACCCCCACAACATGATGCTGCCACCCCCTTGTTTCATGGTTGGGATGGTGTTCTTCGGCTTGCAAGCCTCCCCCTTTTTCCTCCAAACATAATGATGGTCATTATGGCAAAATAGTTATATTTTTGTTTCATCAGACCAGAGGACATTTCTCCAAAAAGTATGATCTTTGTCCACATGTTCAGTTGCAAACCGTAGTCTGTCTTTTTTTTATGGCGGATTTGGAGCAGTGGCTTCATCATTCTTGGGATTGATTTCCACTTTTCGCACCAAAGTACATTAATCTCTAGCAGACAGAACGCGTCTCCTTCCTGAGTGGTATGACGGCTGCGTGGTCCCATGGTGTTTATACTTGCATACTATTGTTTGTACAGATGAACGTGGTACCTTCAGGCATTTGGAAATTGCTCCCAATGATGAACAAGACTTGTGTAGGTCTACAATTTTTTTTCTGAGGTCTTGGCTGATTTCTTTTGATTTTCCCATGATGTCAAGCAAAGAGGCACTGAGTTTGAAGGTAGGCCTTGACATACATCCACAGGTACACCTCCAATTGACTCAAATGATGTCAATTAGCCTATCAGAAGCATCTTAAGCAATGACATTTTCTGGAATTTTCCAAGCTGTTTAAAGGCACAGTCAACTTAACGTATGTAAACTTCTGACCCAATGGAATTATGATACAGTGAATTTTGAGTGAAATAATCTGTCTGTAAACATTTGTTGGAAAAATTACTTGTGTCATGCACAAAGTAGATGTCCTAACCGACTTGCCAAAACTATAGTTTGTTAACAAGAAATTTGTGGAGTGGTTGAAAAACTAGATTTTATGACTCCAACCTAATTGTATGTAAACTTCCGAATTCAACTGTATATATCAACAAATTGGCGAGGGCCCTAGAACAGTCTACAGCACAAGGCCTCACCCTACTAGAATCTGAAGTCAAATGACTACTGTTTGCTGATGATCTGGTGCTTCTGTCACCAACCAAGGAGGGCCTACAGCAGCACCTTGATATTCTGCACAGTTTCTGCCAGACCTGGGCCCTGACAGTAAATCTCAGTAAGACCAAAATAATGATGTTCCAAAAAAGGTTCAGTCACCAGGACCACAAATACGAATTCCATCTAGACACTGTTGCCCTAGAGCACACAAAAAACTATACATACCTTGGCCTAAACATCAGCGCCACAGGTAACTTCCACAAAGCTGTGAACAATCTGAGAGACAAGGCAAGAAGGGCATTCTATGCCATCAAAGGGAACATAAAATGCAACATACCAAAAATACTTGAATCATTTATAGGACCCATTGTCCTATATGGTTGTGAGGTCTGAGGTCCGCTCACCAACCAAGAATTCACATAATGGGACAAACACCAAATTGAGACTCTGCATGCAGAATTCTGCAAAAATATCCTGTCTGTACAAAGCTTTGACTATGTACATACTAGGTGAGCATATTGAGAAAAGGCCGCCGTAGGCAGACCTGGCCGCCGTAGGCAGACCTGGCCGCCGTAGGCAGACCTGGCTCTCAAGAGAAGACAGGCTCTGTGCACACTGCCCACAAAATGAGGTGGAAACTGAGCTGCACTTCCTAACCTCCTGCCCAATGTATGACCATATTAGATACACATTTTCCCCTCAGATTACACAGATCCACAAAGAATTTGGAAACAAAACTCCCATATCTACTGGGTGAAATACCACGGTGTGCTATCACAGCAGCTATATTTGTGACCTGTTGCCACAAGAAAAGGGCAACCAGTGAAGAACAAACACCATTGTAAATACAACCCATATTTATGTTTATTTATTTTCCCTTTTGTACTTTAACCATTTTTACATCGTTACAACACTGTATATATACATAATATGACATTTGTAATGTCTTTACTATTTTGGAACTTCTGTGAGTGTAATGTTTACTGTTAATTTTGATCTATTTCACTTGCTTTGGCAATGTAAACATATGTTTCCCATGCCAATAAAGCCCCTTGAATTGAATTGATTTGAATTGTGAGAGAGATAGAGAGAGACAGTAAAAGGAGAGGGAAGCTTTGACTATTCTTTAAAGGTAAAGGAGATTACCCAGGATCCCCAGTGATAGGGAGAGGTGTGGGCCTTCCTCTCCAAACAGAGAGCAGGAAACAACAACAAGTGTTTCTTTCAAATGCAACAAATCCCTCTCAGTTTCCATGTAATACCCTTCTGCAAACCTGTGGCAATAATCATTCCTTTCCACTTGAACCTTTGTTGCATTACAGCAACACGAAAAGTGAGAGTGTGTGTTATGACCATTATTGGCCTGGCTGTGCATTGGTTTTCAAAGGCCTTGTACCTTTGATAGCACACACTGTTGTGTCTTGTCTGCATTTGCCCTGTTTGAACGTTTTGGTAACTATAGACAGGACAGTTTAACTAACCAGTTTGGGAAAATTGGTAATGTTACGTTCCCATGAAAGAAAACCAAATATGTCGCTCAAAAAGAAAGGGAACAAACAAAGAGTCACTGACCAATAACCAAAATAAAACAGATGGGGATTCAGGAAGGGTTCTGAAAGACACTCATGGGGGTGTCCAATGAAAGTTGACTAGCAACAACAACTGGAACCGAAAAGACACCCGTCATGAGAGCTCACTAAATTTGCCCAAGAAGAGACAAACAAAAGAAAAACCCACATCAAACTTAAAGACCAGAAGCAAACCAAAAAAGTGGAGCAAAATGAAAACAGGGAAGATCAGATAAAGGATTGTTTGTCTAGAAATGAAAATAGGGAGAGCCAACTTTAGGTGTTAACCTTCTACATCTCTGAAGACAACTGGAGCACTGGGCCAGCCACTCTAAAATAGCACCTGGGCCAGCACCTTCCCAATAACAAGATGGCAACCAGCCCAGCTGTAACGCATGCTGACTAAAAGACCAAACTAACCTGTTTGAATTGATTGGTAACTAGAGACAAGACAGTTGAACTAACCTGTTTGGATAGATTGGTAACTAGAGACAAGACAGTTGAACTAACCTGTTTGGATAGATTGGTAACTAGAGACAAGACAGTTGAACTAACCTGTTTGGATAGATTGGTAACTAGAGACAAGACAGTTGAACTTACCTGTTTGGATAGATTGGTAACCACAGATAAGACAGTTGAACTTACCTGTTTGGATAGATTGGTAACCACAGGCAAGACAGTTGAACTAACCTGTTTGGATAGATTGGTAACCACAGACAAGACAGTTGAACTTACCTGTTTGGATAGATTGGTAACCACAGACAAGACAGTTGAACTTACCTGTTTGGATAGATTGGTAACCACAGGCAAGACAGTTGAACTTACCTGTTTGGATAGATTGGTAACCACAGACAAGACAGTTGAACTTACCTGTTTGGATAGATTGGTAACCACAGACAAGACAGTTGAACTAACCTGTTTGGATAGATTGGTAACCACAGACAAGACAGTTGAACTTACCTGTTTGGATAGATTGGTAACCACAGACAAGACAGTTGAACTAACCTGTTTGGATAGATTGGTAACCACAGACAAGACAGTTGAACTTACCTGTTTGGATAGATTGGTAACCACAGACAAGACAGTTGAACTTACCTGTTTGGATAGATTGGTAACCACAGACAAGACAGTTGAACTTGCCTGTTTGGATAGATTGGTAACCACAGACAAGACAGTTGAACTTACCTGTTTGGATAGATTGGTAACCACAGACAAGACAGTTGAACTTACCTGTTTGGATAGATTGGTAAGAGAGAGAGAGAGAGAGAGAGAGTTGATTTGGGTGGTGAGGCTCAGTAAATTGTTACCCTTTTAGAGTGTTTCTATATTCCCCTTCTGTTCAACCTCACACACACTCACACTCACACACAAACAGTTACACACAGGACTGATGTAAGCTGAAGGGGCAGGCTAAGAGTATTAACAGTGTGTGTGGACCTGAGGTCTATATGTATAGCGTAATGAAGCAGAGATGAGTTGTTGTGACGTTAAAAAGAAAAACACAAACACACGAGAGAGAGAGAGAGAGAGAGCGAGAGAGAGAGAGAGAGACAGAGTGGGGGGAGAGAGACAGAGAGAGAGCGAGAGAGAGAGAGACAGAGACAGCAAGAGTGACACAGGGAGAGACATACAGTGCCTTGCGAAAGTATTCGGCCCCCTTGAACTTTGCAACCTTTTGCCACATTTCAGGCTTCAAACATAAAGATATAAAACTGTATTTTTTTGTGAAGAATCAACAACAAGTGGGACACAATCATGAAGTGGAACGACATTTATTGGATATTTCAAACTTTTTTAACAAATCAAAAACTGAAAAATTGGGCGTGCAAAATTATTCAGCCCCATTAAGTTAATACTTTGTAGCGCCACCTTTTGCTGCGATTACAGCTGTAAGTCGCTTGGGGTATGTCTCTATCAGTTTTGCACATCGAGAGACTGACATTTTTTCCCATTCCTCCTTGCAAAACAGCTCGAGCTCAGTGAGGTTGGATGGAGAGCATTTGTGAACAGCAGTTTTCAGTTCTTTCCACAGATTCTCGATTGGATTCAGGTCTGGACTTTGACTTGGCCATTCTAACACCTGGATATGTTTATTTTTGAACCATTCCATTGTAGATTTTGCTTTATGTTTTGGATCATTGTCTTGTTGAAAGACAAATCTCCGTCCCAGTCTCAGGTCTTTTGCAGACTCCATCAGGTTTTCTTCCAGAATGGTCCTGTATTTGGCTCCATCCATCTTCCCATCAATTTTAACCATCTTCCCTGTCCCTGCTGAAGAAAAGCAGGCCCAAACCATGATGCTGGCACCACCATGTTTGACAGTGGGGATGGTGTGTTCAGGGTGATGAGCTGTGTTGCTTTTACGCCAAACATAATGTTTTGCATTGTTGCCAAAAAGTTCAATTTTGGTTTCATCTGACCAGAGCACCTTCTTCCACATTTTTGGTGTGTCTCCCAGGTGGCTTGTGGCAAACTTTAAACGACACTTTTTATGGATATCTTTAAGAAATGGCTTTCTTCTTGCCACTCTTCCATAAAGGCCAGATTTGTGCAATATACGACTGATTGTTGTCCTATGGACAGAGTCTCCCACCCCACCTGTAGATCTCTGCAGTTCATCCAGAGTGATCATGGGCCTCTTGGCTGCATCTCTGATCAGTCTTCTCCTTGTATGAGCTGAAAGTTTAGAGGGACGGCCAGGTCTTGGTAGATTTGCAGTGGTCTGATACTCCTTCCATTTCAATATTATCACTTGCACAGTGCTCCTTGGGATGTTTAATCCGGCTTTAAACTTCTTCACAACAGTATCTCGGACCTGCCTGGTGTGTTCCTTGTTCTTCATGATGCTCTCTGCGCTTTTAACGGACCTCTGAGACTATCACAGTGCAGGTGCATGTATACGGAGACTTGATTACACACAGGTGGATTGTATTTATCATCATTAGTCATTTAGGTCAACATTGGATCATTCAGAGATCCTCAATGAACTTCTGGAGAGAGTTTGCTGCACTGAAAGTAAAGGGGCTGAATAATTTTGCACGCCCAATTTTTCAGTTTTTGTTTGTTAAAAAAGTTTGAAATATCCAATAAATGTCGTTCTACTTCATGATTGTGTCCCACTTGTTGTTGATTCTTCACAAAAAAATACAGTTTTATATCTTTATGTTTGAAGCCTGAAATGTGGCAAAAGGTCGCAAAGTTCAAGGGGGCCGAATACTTTCGCAAGGCACTGTAGTGAGGGGGAGGTGGATTCTATTCAATTCAACTAAGAGATCATCTATTTAGGTGTAGTTGTCACGCTGAAATCAGAGCACCCTAAAATGCGCATCTGTGACATCTGTGGTCTGATCCATGGTTGAACCATTTGAACCATCGTTGAAGTCTTTAAACCACAGCCTCATACTGGAGGCACACAAGGTTTCTGATGGGGGATAGCGGGGAGGCACACAGGGTTTCTGATGGTGGACAGCGGGGAGTCACACAGGGTTTCTGATGGGGGACAGCGGGGAGGCACACAGGGTTTCAGATGGGGGACAGCGGGGAGGCAAACAGGGTTTCTAATGGGGGACAGCGGGGAGGCACACAGGGTTTCTAATGGTGGACAGCAGGGAGGCACACAGGGTTTCTGACAGGGGACAGCAGGGAGGCACACAGGGTTTCTGATGGTGGACAGCAGGGAGGCACACAGGGTTTCTAATGGGGGACAGCGGGGAGGCACACAGGGTTTCTGATGGTGGACAGCAGGGAGGCACACAGGGTTTCTAATGGGGGACAGCGGGGAGGCACACAGGGTTTCTGATGGTGGACAGCAGGGAGGCACACAGGGTTTCTGATGGTGGACAGCAGGGTGGCACACAGGGTTTCTAATGGGGGACAGCGGGGAGGCACACAGGGTTTCTGATGGTGGACAGCAGGTAGGCAAACAGGGTTTCTGACA
This sequence comes from Oncorhynchus clarkii lewisi, assembly GCF_045791955.1. Lineage (NCBI taxonomy): Eukaryota > Metazoa > Chordata > Actinopteri > Salmoniformes > Salmonidae > Oncorhynchus > Oncorhynchus clarkii. Next base: position 33,662,589 of record NC_092170.1, read on the forward strand.
GGGGACAGCTGGGAGGCACACAGGGTTTCTGATGGTGGACAGCTGGGAGGCACACAGGGTTTCTGATGGGGGACAGCGGGGGGCACACAGGGTTTCTGACGGGGGACAGCTGGGAGGCACACATGGTTTCTGATGGTGGACAGCTGGGAGGCACACAGGGTTTCTGACAGGGGACAGCAGGGAGGCACACAGGGTTTCTGACAGGGGACAGCAAGGAGGCACACAGGGTTTCTGATGGGGGACAGCAGGGAGGCACACAGGGTTTCTGACAGGGGACAGCAAGGAGGCACACAGGGTTTCTGATGGGGGACAGCGGGGGGCACACAGGGTTTCTGACAGGGGACAGCAGGGAGGCACACATGGTTTCTGACAGTGGACAGCGGGGGGCACACAGGGTTTCTGACAGGGGACAGCTGGGAGGCACACAGGGTTTCTGACAGGGGACAGCAGGGAGGCACACAGGGTTTCTGACAGGGGACAGCAAGGAGGCACACAGGGTTTCTGATGGGGGACAGCAGGGAGGCACACAGGGTTTCTGACAGGGGACAGCAAGGAGGCACACAGGGTTTCTGATGGGGGACAGCGGGGGGCACACAGGGTTTCTGACAGGGGACAGCAGGGAGGCACACATGGTTTCTGACAGTGGACAGCGGGGGGCACACAGGGTTTCTGACAGGGGACAGCTGGGAGGCACACAGGGTTTCTGATGGTGGACAGCTGGGAGGCACACAGGGTTTCTGACAGGGGACAGCAAGGAGGCACACAGGATTTCTGACAGGGGACAGCAGGGAGGCACTCAGGGTTTCTGATGGTGGACAGCAGGGAGGCACTCAGGGTTTCTGACAGGGGACAGCAGGGAGGCACACAGGGTTTCTAATGGGGGACAGGAAGGAAGGAAGGAAGGAAGGAAGGAAGGAAGGAAGGAAGGAAGGAAGGAAGGAAGGAAGGAAGGAAGGAAGGAAGGAAGAAGGGAGAGAAGGAAGATGTGGGAATATAGCATGTCTGGCCTTGGATGTGTTAGTGGTAGATGGACATGCCCAGTGTGTGTGTGTGTGTTTTGCGTGCATGCGTGTGTGTGTGTGCGTGTGATTGGTATGCAATAGGCGAGTCATTCTATTATAGGCCATGTATCATCAGTGATAGGCAGTAGATTGCCTTCCTATCCTCTGGGTGAGAGATTAATGACATGCTGTCACACACACACACACACACACACACACACACACACACACACACACATGCACACACGCACACACGCACACACGCACACACGCACACACGCACACACACAGTAGGTGGTCTAGATTCACTCTCTGCCCAGGGAGAACAGTGATATGTTGGATGTGAAGGGGTTGTCCTTATAGCTAAGTGCTCTATGTGTGTTTGTGTGAGCGTATTGTGCTCTGATTAGACATAGTTTAATGTGTTCTAATAATCTATCCTGCCTTAGTGCTTGATGCTCTTTTAACTCCTTTCTAAATAGTGTATCATTCAGCAGAGAGCGTTAAAACCAACCAGATACATAACTCCCCACATAGAAATGAACAGCACAATTACCTAGAACGACTTGAAAGCTCCATTTGCAGGAGTACTACTATCATTTTCACACAGACTCACACACACACACACACACACACACACACACACACACACACACACACACACACACACACACACACACACACACACACACACACACACACACACACACACACACACACACGCACAAACACATAACTATTTCATGAAGCAATCAATAGAGAGGACTGGGATGTTGTCCATGACTAACGTTCCCATAACACTCTCCTGCTGTCTTCTAGCCCTCATCGTTCTGGTGTCTTTGCCTTGGCTTTGATAGCTTACAGCAGCTATGACACGTTATTACAGGCTATGATAGCTTACAGCAGGCTATGACACGTTATTACAGGCTATGATAGCTTACAGCAGGCTATGACACGTTATTACTGGCTATGATAGCTTACAGCAGGCTATGACATGTTATTACAGGCTATGATAGCTTACAGCAGGCTATGACACGTTATTACAGGCTATGATAGCTTACGGCAGGCTATGACACGTTATTACAGGCTTTGATAGCTTACAGCAGGCTATGACACGTTATTACAGGCTTTGATAGCTTACAGCAGGCTATCATAGCTATTACAGGCTATGACAGATTATAAGGCCAGTGAATGGATGTTCTTTAGGAGGTAATAACATGTCTGTGAGTAAAGAGTGCATGAATCAACCGACACTAATGGATCCAACAACTATACATTAAAAGATAGAGAAAGAGATGAAGGGAGGAGGCCGAGGCTCGGGTGGCTGGTGTCCCTGATGATCTTCTTGGCCTTTCTGCGACACCTGGTGTTGTAGGTGTCCTGGGGGGCAGTCAGTGAGCACCCAATGGTGCCTGCTGCTGAGCATATTGCGTTCTGCAGAGCCCTGCGGAGTTGCCATACCAAGCCGTGATTCAGCACGACAGTATGCTCTTGATGGTGCTCCTGTAGAACACTGTGAGGGCCCTCTGGGACAGGCTGAATTTCTTCAGCCTCCTGAGGTTGAAGAGTCGCTTCCATGCCTTCTTCACCACGGTGTCTATGTGGTTTGATCATTTCAGCTCATTGGAGATGTGTACGCTGAGGAACTTGAAAATGGGGGCGTGCCCAACCTGCTTCCTCCTGAAGCAGGTGAAATGAAATAGGGCGCAGGCCAGGCAGCAGGCTGTTAGCCAGCCTGCCAGCATAGTGGAGTCTGCCACTAGCACAGTCAGTGTAGTCAGCTCAGCTATCACCATTGAGACGGTGTCTGTGCCTCGACCTGGGTTGGGCAAAACTAAACATGGCGGTGTTCGCCTTAGCAATCTCACTAGGATAAAGACCACCTCCATTCCTGTCATTATTGAAAGAGATCATGATACCTCACATCTCAAAATAGGGCTACTTAATGTTAGATCCCTTACTTCAAAGGCAATTATAGTCAATGAACTAATCACTGATCATAATCTTGATGTGATTGGCCTGACTGAAACATGGCTTAAGCCTGATGAATTTACTGTGTTAAATGAGGCCTCACCTCCTGGCTACACTAGTGACCATATCCCCCGTGCATCCCGCAAAGGCGGAGGTGTTGCTAACATTTACGATAGCAAATTTCAATTTACAAAAAAAAAAAATGACGTTTTCGTCTTTTGAGCTTCTAGTCATGAAATCTATGCAGCCTACTCAATCACTTTTTATAGCTACTGTTTACAGGCCTCCTGTGTAACGGGTTTCGTCTTCATACGAAGGAGAGTCGGACCAAAATGCAGCGTGTGGTTTACGATCCATGTTTATTAATAATACGAAACACGAATCTCCAATACAATACTACAAAAACAAAACGTAACGAAACCCTAACAGCCTATATAGTGTGAACACAGGGACACATAGGACAGGAACAATCACCCACAAACACACAGTGAAACCCAGGCTACCTAAATATGGTTCCCAATCAGAGACAATGACGAACACCTGCCTCTGACTGAGAACCATATCAGGCTGAACATAGAAATAGACAAACAAGACATGAAACATAGAATACCCACTCAGATCACACCCTGACCAATCAAAACATAGAAAATACAAAGTAAACTATGGTCAGGGCGTGACAGTACCCCCCCCCCCAAGGTGCGGACTCCGGCCGCAAAACCTGAACCTATAGGGGAGGGTCTGGGTGGGCATCTGTCCGCGGTGGCGGCTCTGGCGCTGGACGTGGACCCCACTCCATGACAGTTTTAATCCCCCTCCTAAACGTCCCTAAATAGGTTACCCACCACAATGATAACATGGGACAGAGGGACAGCTCGGGACAGAGGTAACTCGGGACAGATAGGTAGCTCAGCACTGAGAGGAAGCTCAGCACTGAGAAGAAGCTCAGCACTGAGAGGAAGCCCAGGCAGGTAGTAGAAACTACCAGAACCTGGCTGGCTGGCGGTTTCAGCAGATCCTGGTCGACTAGCAGATCTGGGAGAATCTGGTCGACTGGCGGATCTGGGAGAATCTGGTCGACTGGCGGATCTGGGAGAATCTGGTCGACTGGCGGATCTGGGAGAATCTGGTCGACTGGCGGATCTGGGAGAATCTGGTCGACTGGCGGATCTGGGAGAATCTGGTCGACTGGCGGATCTGGGAGAATCTGGACGACTGGCAGATCTGAGAGAGTCTGGACGACTGGCAGATCTGGAAGAGTCTGGACGACTGGCAGATCTGGAAGAGTCTGGTCGACTGGCAGATCTGGAAGAGTCTGGTCGACTGGCAGATCTGGAAGAGTCTGGTCGACTGGCAGATCTGGAAGAGTCTGGACGACTGGCAGATCTGGAAGAGTCTGGACGACTGGCAGATCTGGAAGAGTCTGGACGACTGGCCGATCTGGAAGAGTCTGGTCGACTGGCAGCTCTGTCTGCTCCATGCTGACTGGCTGCTCCATGCTGACTGGCAGCTCTGGCTGCTCCATGCTGACCGGCTGCTCCATGCTGACTGGCAGCTCTGGCTGCTCCATGCTGACTGGCTGCTCTGGCTGCTCCATGCTGACTGGCTGCTCTGGCTGCTCCATGCTGACTGGCTGCTCCATGCTGACTGGCTGCTCCATGCTGACTGGCGGCCCTGGCTGCTCCATGCTGACTGGCGGCCCTGGCTGCTCCATGCTGACTGGCGGCCCTGGCTGCTCCATGCTGACTGGCGGCCCTGGCTGCTCCATGCTAACTGGCAGCTCTGGCGGCTCCTTGCAGACTGGCAGCTCTGGCGGCTCCTTGCAGACTGGCAGCTTTGGCGGCATCCTGCAGACAGGCAGCTCTGGCGGCTCCTTGCAGACTGGCAGCTCCATGCAGACTGGCAGCTCTATGCAGACTGGCAGCTCCATGCAGACTGGCAGCTCCTTGCAGACTGGCAGCTCCTTGCTAACTGGCAGCTCCTTGCTAACTGGCAGCTCCTTGCTAACTGGCAGCTCTATGCTAACTGGCAGCTCTGAACAGGCGGAAGACTCCGGCAGCGCTGTAGAGGCGGAAAGCTCTGACAGCGCTAAACAGGCGGGAGACTCCGACAGCGCTGGAGAGAAGGAGGGCTCCGACAGCGCTGGACAGGCGAGGCGCACTGTAGGCCTGATGCGTGGTACTGGCACTGGTGGTACTGGGCCAAGGACACGCACAGGAAGCCTGGTGCGGGGAGCTGCTACCGGAGGGCTGGGGTGTGGAGGTGGTACTGGAAAAACCGGACTGTGCAGGCGCACTGGAGCTCTTGAGCACCGAGCCTGCCCAACCTTACCTGGTTGAATGCTCACGGTCGCCCTGCCAGTGCAGCGAGGTGGAATAGCCCGCACTGGGCTATGCAGGCGAACCGGAGACACCGAGCGCAAGGCTGGTGCCATGTAAGCCGGCCCAAGGAGACGCACTGGGGACCAGCTGCGTAGAGCCGGCTTCATGGCATTAGGCTCGACGCTCAATCTAGCCCGGCCGACACGCGGAGCTGGAATATACCGCACCGGGCTATGCACCCGCACTGGAGACACCGTGCGCACCACTGCATAACACGGTGCCTGTCCGGTCTCTCTAGCCCCCCGGTAAGCACAGGGAGTCTGCTCAGGTCTCCTACCTGGCATAGCCATACTCCCTGTTAGCCCCCCCCCAAGAAATTTTTGGGGCTGCCTCTCAGGCTTCCATCCGCTACGTCGTGCTGCCTCCTCGTATCTGCGCCTCTCAGCTTTCGCCGCCTCCTGTTCTTCTTTGGGGCGGCGATATTCTCCTGGCTGAGCCCAGGGTCCTCTTCCTTCTAATTCGTCCTCCCATGTCCATACCTCCTCTTTGGGCTGCTCCTGTTGTTTCTTCTCCCGCTGCACCTTAGTGCGGCTACACTCCCCTGGTTTAGCCCAGGGTCCTCTCCCGTCGAGGATTTCCTCCCATGTCCAGAAATCCTTATTGCGCTTCTCCTCGCGCTGCTCCTGCCTGTTGACACGCTGCTTGGTCCGTTGGTGGTGGGTGATTCTGTAACGGGTTTCGTCTTCATACGAAGGAGAGTCGGACCAAAATGCAGCGTGTGGTTTACGATCCATGTTTATTAATAATACGAAACACGAATCTCCAATACAATACTACAAAAACAAAACGTAACGAAACCCTAACAGCCTATATAGTGTGAACACAGGGACACATAGGACAGGAACAATCACCCACAAACACACAGTGAAACCCAGGCTACCTAAATATGGTTCCCAATCAGAGACAATGACGAACACCTGCCTCTGACTGAGAACCATATCAGGCTGAACATAGAAATAGACAAACAAGACATGAAACATAGAATACCCACTCAGATCACACCCTGACCAATCAAAACATAGAAAATACAAAGTAAACTATGGTCAGGGCGTGACATCCTGGGCCATATACAGCGTTCCTCACTGAGTTCCCTGAATTCCTATCGGACCTTGTAGTCATAGCGGATAATATTCTAATCTTTGGTGACTTTAATATTCACATGGAAAAGTCCACAGACCCACTCCAAAAGGCTTTCGGAGCCATCATCGACTCAGTGGGTTTTGTCCAACATGTCTCTGGACCCACTCACTGTCACAGTCATACGCTGGACCTAGTTTTGTCCCATGGAATAAATGTTGTGGATCTTAATGTTTTTCCTCATAATCCTGGACTATCGGACCACCATTTTATTACGTTTGCAATTGCAACAAATAATCTGCTCAGACCCCAACCAAGGATCATCAAAAGTCGTGCTATAAATTCACAGACAACACAAAGATTCCTTGATGTCCTTCCAGATTCCCTCTGTCTACCCAAGGACGCCAGAGGACAAAAATCAGTTAACCACCTAACTGAGGAACTCAACTTAACCTTGCGCAATACCCTAGATGCAGTTGCACCCCTAAAAACTAAAAACATTTCTCATAAGAAACTAGCTCCCTGGTACACAGAAAATACCCGAGCTCTGAAGCAAGCTTCCAGAAAATTGGAACGGAAATGGCGCCACACCAAACTGGAAGTCTTCCGACTAGCTTGGAAAGACAGTACTGTGCAGTACCGAAGAGCCCTTACTGCTGCTCGATCATCCTATTTTTCTAACTTAATTGAGGAAAATAAGAACAATCCGAAATTCCTTTTTGATACTGTCGCAAAGCTAACTAAAAAGCAGCATTCCCCAAGAGAGGATGACTTTCACTTTAGCAGTGATAAATTCATGAACTTCTTTGAGGAAAAGATTATGATTATTAGAAAGCAAATTATGGACTCCTCCTTAAATCTGCGTATTCCTTCAAAGCTCAGTTGTCCTGAGTCTGCACAACTCTGCCAGGACCTAGGATCAAGAGAGACGCTCAAGTGTTTTAGTACTATATCTCTTGACACAATGATGAAAATAATCATGGCCTCTAAACCTTCAAGCTGCATACTGGACCCTATTCCAACTAAACTACTGAAAGAGCTGCTTCCTGTGCTTGGCCCTCCTATGTTGAACATAATAAACGGCTCTCTATCCACCGGATGTGTACCAAACTCACTAAAAGTGGCAGTAATAAAGCCTCTCTTGAAAAAGCCAAACCTTGACCCAGAAAATATAAAAAACTATCGGCCTATATCGAATCTTCCATTCCTCTCAAAAATTTTAGAAAAGGCTGTTGCGCAACAACTCACTGCCTTCCTGAAGACAAACAATGTATACGAAATGCTTCAGTCTGGTTTTAGACCCCATCATAGCACTGAGACGGCACTTGTGAAGGTGGTAAATGACATTTTAATGGCATCGGACCGAGGCTCTGCATCTGTCCTCGTGCTCCTAGACCTTAGTGCTGCTTTTGATACCATCGATCACCACATTCTTTTGGAGAGATTGGAAACCCAAATTGGTCTACACGGACAAGTTCTGGCCTGGTTTAGATCTTATCTGTCGGAAAGATATCAGTTTGTCTCTGTGAATGGTTTGTCCTCTGACAAATCAACTGTAAATTTCGGTGTTCCTCAAGGTTCCGTTTTAGGACCACTATTGTTTTCACTATATATTTTACCTCTTGGGGATGTCATTCGAAAACATAATGTTAACTTTCACTGCTATGCGGATGACACACAGCTGTACATTTCAATTAAACATGGTGAAGCCCCAAAATTGCCCTTGCTAGAAGAATGTGTTTCAGACATAAGGAAGTGGATGGCTGCAAACTTTCTACTTTTAAACTCGAACAAAACAGAGATGCTTGTTCTAGGTCCCAAGAAACAAAGAGATCTTCTGTTGAATCTGACAATTAATCTTAATGGTTGTACAGTCGTCTCAAATAAAACTGTGAAGGACCTCGGCGTTACTCTGGACCCTGATCTCTCTTTTGAAGAACATATCAAGACCATTTCAAGGACAGCTTTTTTCCATCTACGTAACATTGCAAAAATCAGAAACTTTCTGTCCAAAAATGATGCAGAAAAATTAATCCATGCTTTTGTCACTTCCAGGTTAGACTACTGCAATGCTCTACTTTCCGGCTACCCGGATAAAGCACTAAATAAACTTCAGTTAGTGCTAAATACGGCTGCTAGAATCCTGACTAGAACCAAAAAATTTGATCATATTACTCCAGTGCTAGCCTCTCTACACTGGCTTCCTGTCAAAGCAAGGGCTGATTTCAAGGTTTTACTGCTAACCTACAAAGCATTACATGGGCTTGCTCCTACCTATCTCTCTGATTTGGTCCTGCCGTACATACCTACACGTACGCTACGGTCACAAGACGCAGGCCTCCTAATTGTCCCTAGAATTTTTAAGCAGCTGGAGGCAGGGCTTTCTCCTATAGAGCTCCATTTTTATGGAACGGTCTGCCTACCCATGTCAGAGACGCAAACTCGGTCTCAACCTTTAAGTCTCTACTGAAGACTCATCTCTTCAGTGGGTCATATGATTGAGTGTAGTCTGGCCCAGGAGTGGGAGGGTGAACGGAAAGGCTCTGGAGCAACGAACCGCCCTTGCTGTCTCTGCCTGGCCGGTTCCCCTCTTTCCACTGGGATTCTCTGCCTCTAACCCTATTACAGGGGCTGAGTCACTGGCTTTACTGGGGCTCTCTCATGCCGTCCCTGGAGGGGGTGCGTCACCTGAGTGGGTTGAGTCACTGATGTGGTCATCCTGTCTGGGTTGGCGCCCCCCCCCCCCCCCTTGGGTTGTGCCGTGGCGGAGGTCTTTGTGGGCTATACTCAGCCTTGTCTCAGGATGGTAAGTTGGTGGTTGAAGATATCCCTCTAGTGTTGTGGGGGCTGTGCTTTGGCAAAGTGGGTGGGGTTATATCCTTCCTGTTTGGCCCTGTCCGGGGGTGTCCTCGGATGGGGCCACAGTGTCTCCTGACCCCTCCTGTCTCAGCCTCCAGTATTTATGCTGCAGTAGTTTATGTGTCGGGGGGCTAGGGTCAGTTTGTTATATCTGGAGTACTTCTCCTGTCCTATTCGGTGTCCTGTGTGAATCTAAGTGTGCGTTCTCTAATTCTCTCCTTCTCTCTTTCTCTCTCTCGGAGGACCTGAGCCCTAGGACCATGCCCCAGGACTACCTGACATGATGACTCCTTGCTGTCCCCAGTCCACCTGGCTGTGCTGCTGCTCCAGTTTCAACTGTTCTGCCTTATTATTATTCGACCATGCTGGTCATTTATGAACATTTGAACATCTTGGCCATGTTCTGTTATAATCTCCACCCGGCACAGCCAGAAGAGGACTGGCCATCCCACATATGCTCTCTCTAATTCTCTCTTTCTTTCTCTCTCTCGGAGGACCTGAGCCATAGGACCATGCCCCAGGAATACCTGACATGATGACTCCTTGCTGTCCCCAGTCCACCTGACTGTGCTGCTGCTCCAGTTTAAACTATTCTGCCTTATTATTATTCGACCATGCTGGTCATTTATGAACATTTGAACATCTTGACCATGTTTTGTTATAATCTCCACCCGGCACAGCCAGAAGAGGACTGGCCACCCCACATAGCCTGGTTCCTCTCTAGGTTTCTTCCTAGGTTTTGGCCTTTCTAGGGAGTTTTTCCTAGCCACCGTGCTTCTACACCTGCATTGCTTGCTGTTTGGGGTTTTTAGGCTGGGTTTCTGTACAGCACTTTGAGATATCAGCTGATGTACGAAGGGCTATATAAATAAATTTGATTTGATTTGATTTGATTTGATTTGATTTGAAGTCCACAATCGGTTCCTTTGTTTTGTTGACGTTGAGGAAGAGGTTGTTTACCTGGCACCACACCGTCGGAGTGCCTTTCTCCTCCCTGTAGGCCATCTCGTTGTTGTTGGTATCAGGCCTACTACTGTCGTGTCATCAGTGAACTTGATGATGGCGTTGGAACTGTGTGAGGCCACACAGTCCTGGGTATACAGGGAGTACAGGAGGGGACTGAGGATGCACCCCTATGGGGCCTTTGTGTTGAAGATCAGTGTGGGGGAGGTAATGTTGCCTACCCTCACCACCTGGGGTGGCCCATCAGGAAGTCCAGGACACAGTTGCATAGGGCGGAATTCGGTCCCAGGGTCGTGAACTTTGTGATGAGCTTAGAGGGCACTAGTGTATCAAAAGGATAACAGCTTGAGCTAGAGAGAGATTGAAAGTGTCCGAAAACACAACAGCTATCTGGTCTGCACATGCATTGAGGGTACATCTAGGAATGCCGTCTGTCCCGGCAGCCTTGCGTGGGTTAACACATTTGAATGACTTCCATACGTCCTCCGTGGAGACCGGAAGCAGCTCAGGGGATCTTCTCGCTGCAGGCCCCGGACTGGGGAACCTCGCTGCAGGCCCCGGACTGGGGACCCTCGCTGGCAGCTCCGGACTGGGGATCGTCGCTGGAGGCTCTGGACTGGGAACCGTCGCTGGAGGCTCCGGACTGGAGACCGTCGCTGAAGGCTCTGGACTGGAGGCCGTCGCTGATCATCAAGGACAACAACCACCCGAGCCACTGCCTGTTCACCCCGCTATCATCCAGAAGGCGAGGTCAGTACAGGTGCATCAAAGCTGGGACCGAGAGACTGAAAAACAGCTTCTATCTCAAGGCCATCAGACTATTAAACAGCCACCACTAACATTGAGTGGCTGCTGCCAACACACTGACTCAACTCCAGCCACTTTAATAATGGGAATTGATGTAAAATATATCACTAGCCACTTTAAACAATGCTACTTAATATAATGTTTACATACCCTACATTATTCATCTCATATGTCTACGTATATACTGTACTCTATATCATCTACTGCATCTTTATGTAATACATGTATCACTAGCCACTTTAAACTATGCCACTTTGTTTACATACTCATCTCATATGTATATACTGTACTCGATACCATCTACTGCCTCTTGCCTATGCCGTTCTGTACCATCACTCATTCACATATCTTTATGTACATATTCTTTATCCCTTTACACTTGTGTGTATAAGGTAGTAGTTTTGGAATTGTTAGTTTGATTACTCGTTGGTTATTACTGCATTGTCGGAACTAGAAGCACAAGCATTTCGCTACACTCGCATTAACATCTGCTAACCATGTGTATGTGACAAATAAAATTTGATTTGATTTGATGATCCATGTCACGAAGCCTCCGGTGATGATCCATGTCACGAAGCCTCCAGTGATGATCCATGGCACGAAGCCTCTGGTGATGATCCATGGCACGAAGCCTCCGTTGATGATTCATTGTACGAAGCCTGCGGCGAGGATCCATGGCACGGAGCCTCCGGCGACGGTCCCCTGTCCGGAGGCTCCGTGCCATGGATCCTCACCGCAGGCTCCGGGCCATGGATCCTCACCGGAGGCTTTGTACCATGAATCATCACCGGAGGCTTCGTGCCATGGATCATCACTGGAGGCTTCGTGACATGGATCATCACTGGAGGCTTCGTGACATGGATCATCATCGGAGGCTTCATGCCATGGATCATCACAGGAGGCTTCGTGCCATGGATCATCACTGGAGGCTTCGTGCCATGGATCATCACTGGAGGCTTCGTGCCATGGATCATCACAGGAGGCTTCGTGCCATGGATCATCACCGGAGGCTTCGTGCCATGGATCATCACTGGAGGCTTTGTGCCATGGATCATCACTGGAGGCTTCGTGCCATGGATCATCACTGGAGTCAGGAGACGTATAGGCAGCCTGGTTCTGGGAGCAGGCACAGGACTCACCAGGCTGGGGAGACATACAGGAGGCCTGGTTCTGGGAGCAGGCACAGGACTCACCAGGCTGGGGAGACATACTGGAGGCTTGGTTCTTGGAGAAGGCACTGGATACACTGGGCCGTGGAGGCGCACTGGAGGTCTTGAGCGTAGAGCCTGCACAATCCGTCCTGGCTGGATGGTTACCTTCGCCCGGCAAATGCGGGGCGCTGGCACAGGATGCACTGGGCTGTGCAGACGCACCGGGGAGTGCGCAGGGCCGGCGCAGGATATCCTGGGCCGAAGAGACGCACTGGATGCCAGGCGTGCTGAGCCGGCACCATCCATCCCCGCTGAATGCCCACTCTAGCCCGTCCAATGCGGGGAGCTGGAATGTAGCGCAGCGGGCTGTGAACGCGCACTGGAGACACCGTGCGCTCCACCACATAACAGGGTGCCTGACCAGTACCACGCTCCCTACGGTAAGCACGAGGAGTTGGCTCGGGTCTCCAACCTGACTCAGCCAATCTCCTCGTGTGTCCTGCTCTGCTGTGCCAACTACTCTTATTGTCGCCGCTCTGCTTTCGCTGCCTCTATCTCCTCCCTTTGACGCCAATACTCTCCAGCCTTTGCCCAGTGACCCTTGCCTTCCAATATCTCCTCCCATGTCCATTCCTCCAGAAAACGCTGCTCCTCCCGGTCACGCCGCTTGGTCCGTTTGTGGTGGGTAGTTCTGTCACGATCGTCGTCAGGGAAATGACCGGACCAAGGTCTGATTGAGAACCATACCCAGCCAAAACATAGAAACAGAAAACATAGAAATAAAGAAACTAGATTGCCCACCCTAGTCACACCCTGGCCTAACCAAAATAGAGCTTAAAAGCCTCTTTATGGCCAGGGCGTGACAGGTTATGCTTGAATCTGGAGAAAAAGGAGTTTAGCTTGTCCAATAGGGTGGCGTTGGTTTCCGCGACTTGACTGGCTTTCTTATTGTATTCCATGATCGCCTCATGTCCGACCCGTTGAATTGCCCCTACACTTTGTTCCTATACTTGTGTCTCGCCATCTTGATCGATCTGCGCAGGTCGCATTTGTAGTGTTTAACCTTACAATTGTCCCCGGTCTTCTTGCCATCTTTATAAGCGACAAAGCTGCCATCAATTCAGGGGTTTTGATTTGGGTAATTTTTTTAAGACACCATCAGTATTACATAATCTATGTATTTTTTGATAAATCTGGTGACTGAGTTGGCATATTCATTGATGTTATCCCCAGAGGTGCCCCGTAGCATATTTCAGGCCAACATTTGATGACCAAGTTGGGAGAGCAGAAGCTCGCAAGTTCCTGTACATTTCCCCCATTGCACCACATCTTATTGCTCATAAAGCAGAGGCCAATCCCTTCATTCCTGCCAAAGAGAGCCCCCTTCCTATCCGCTTGATGAACTGTAAACCCCACTAGTTGTATATAATCCATTTGGATGTTGGAGGAAATCCAAGTCTCAGAAAACAGAATATGTTGCAGAATCTGATGTCCCTCTGGAAGGAGTTCCTCGCTTTGAGTTCGTTACATTTATTTACTAGTGAACATTGACGAGTAGTATGACATGGAGGTGGAGAGAGAGAGTGATGGAGAGAGAGTGTGATAAAGAGAGAGTGATGGAGAGCGACAGTGATGGAGAGAGACAGTGATGGAGAGAGAGTGATGGAGAGAGACAGTGATGGAGACATGGAGAGAGAGAGTAATGAGAGAGACAGTGATGGAGAGAGAGACATGGGGAGAGAGAGTGAGGGAGAGAGAGAAAGCGAGAGAGAGAGGGAGAGACATGGAGCGCGGGAGTGATGGAGATAGAGAGACATGTGGAGAGAGAGACATGGGGAGAGAGAGAGACATGGAGAGAGACAGTGATGGATAGAGAGAGAGACATGGAGAGAGAGAGACACGGAGAGAGAGAGTGATGGAGAGGGAGAGAGACATGGAGAGCGAGAATGATGGAGATAGAAAGACATGTAGAGAGAGAAAGACATGGAGAGAGAGAGAGAGAGAGTGATGGAGAGAGAGAGAGAGAGAGAGAGAGAAAGAGACATGGAGGGAGAGAGAGAGAAAGAGTGATGGCGAGAGAGAGTGATGGAGAGGGAGAGAGACATGGAGAGAGAGAGTGATGGAGAGAGAGAGAGACATGGAGAGAGAGAGTGATGGAGAGAGAGAGTGATGGAGAGAGAGAGTTATGGAGAGATAGAGACATGGAGAGAGAGAGTGATAGAGAGAGAGGGTGAGAAAGAGAAAGAGAGAGAGAGAAATAGAGAGAGAGAGTGATGGAGAGAGAGAGCTAGAGAGAAAGAGACATGGAGAGAGAGACATGGAGAGAGAGACATGGAGGGAGAGAGTGATGGAGAGAGAGAGAGTGATGGAGAGTGATGGAGAGAGAGTCATGGAGAGAGAGACATGGAGAGAGAGACATGGAGGGAGAGAGTGATGGAGAGAGAGAGATATAAAGAGAGAGACATGGAGAGAGAGACATGGAGAGAGAGACATGGAGAGAGAGAGACGTGGAGGGAGAGAGTGATGGAGAGAGAGAGACATAAAGAGAGAGACATGGAGAGAGAGTGATGGAGAGAGAGAGAGACATGGAAAGAGAGAGACATGGAGAGAGAGAGACATGGAGAGAGAGAGTGATGGAGAGAGAGAGACATAAAGAGAGAGACATGGAGAGAGAGAGACATGGAGAGAGAGACATGGAGAGAGAGAGACATGGAGAGAGAGAGTGATGGAGAGAGAGAGAGACATAAAGAGAGAGAGACATGGAGAGAGAGACATGGAGAGAGAGAGACATGGAGAGAGAGAGTGATGGAGAGAGAGAGTGATGGAGAGAGAGAGTGATGGAGAGAGAGAGTGATGGAGAGAGAGAGACATAAAGAGAGAGACATGGAGAGAGAGACATGGAGAGAGAGAGACATGGAGAGAGAGAGTGATGGAGAGAGAGAGACATAAAGAGAGAGACATGGAGAGATAGTGATGGAGAGAGAGAGAGACAAAGAGAGAGACATGGAGAGAGAGACATGGAGAGAGAGAGACATGGAGAGAGAGTGACGGAGAGAGAGAGACATAAAGAGAGAGTCATGGAGAGAGAGAGATATGGAGAGAGAGTCATGGAGAGAGCGACATGGAGAGAGAGAGTGAGTTCCTCGCTTTGAGTTCGTTACATTTATTTACTAGTGAACATTGACGAGTAGTATGACATGGAGGTGGAGAGAGAGAGTGATGGAGAGAGAGTGATGGAGAGAGAGAGTGATAAAGAGAGAGTGATGGAGAGCGACAGTGATGGAGAGAGACAGTGATGGAGAGAGAGTGATGGAGAGAGACCGTGATGGAGACATGGAGAGAGAGAGTAATGAGAGAGACAGTGATGGAGAGAGAGACATGGGGAGAGAGAGTGAGGGAGAGAGAGAGAGCGAGAGAGAGAGGGAGAGACCTGGAGCGCGGGAGTGATGGAGATAGAGAGACATGTGGAGAGAGAGACATGGGGAGAGAGAGAGACATGGAGAGAGACAGTGATGGATAGAGAGAGAGACATGGAGAGAGAGAGACACGGAGAGAGAGAGTGATGGAGAGGGAGAGAGACATGGACTATGTACAGACTCAGTGAGCATAGCCTTGCTATTGAGAAAGGCCGCCGTAGGCAGACATGGCTCTCAAGAGAAGACAGGCTATGTGCTCACTGCCCACAAAATGAGGTGGAAACTGAGCTGCACTTCCTAACCTCCTGCCCAATGTATGACCATATTAGAGAGACATATTTCCCTCAGATTACACAGATCCACAAAGAATTCGAAAACAAATCCAAATTTGAAAAACTCCCATATCTACTGGGTGAAATTCCACAGTGTGCCATCACAGCAGCAAGATTTGTGACCTGTTGCCACGAGAAAAGGGCAACCAGTGAAGAACACACACCATTGTAAATACAACCCATATTTATGCTTATTTATTTTATCTTGTGTCCTTTAACCATTTGTACATTGTTAAAACACTGTATATATATATATAATATGACATTTGTAATGTCTTTACTGTTTTGAAACCTCTGTATGTGTAATGTTTACTGTTAATTTTTGTTGTTTTTCACTTTATATTTTCACTTTGTATGTTGTCTACCTCACTTGCTTTGGCAATGTTAACACATGTTTCCCATGCCAATAAAGCCCTTGAATTGAATTGAATTGAATTGACATGGAGAGCGAGAATGATGGAGATAGAAAGACATGTAGAGAGAGAAAGACATGGAGAGAGAGAGAGAGAGTGATGGAGAGAGAGAGAGAGAGAGAGAGAGAGAGAGAGAAAGAGACATGGAGGGAGAGAGAGAGAAAGAGTGATGGCGAGAGAGAGTAATGGAGAGGGAGAGAGACATGGAGAGAGAGAGTGATGGAGAGAGAGAGAGACATGGAGAGAGAGAGTGATGGAGAGAGAGAGTGATGGAGAGAGAGAGTTATGGAGAGATAGAGACATGGAGAGAGAGAGTGATAGAGAGAGAGAGAGAAAGAGAAAGAGAGAGAGAGAAAGAGAGAGAGAGAGAGAGCGAGAGAGAAAGAGACATGGAGAGAGAGACATGGAGAGAGAGACATGGAGGGAGAGAGTGATGGAGAGAGAGAGACATGGAGAGAGAGAGAGTGATGGAGAGTGATGGAGAGAGAGAGAGTGATGGAGAGTGATGGAGAGAGAGTCATGGAGAGAGAGACATGGAGAGAGAGACATGGAGGGAGAGAGTGATGGAGAGAGAGATATATAAAGAGAGAGAGACATGGAGAGAGAGACATGGAGAGAGAGAGACGTGGAGGGAGAGACAGACATAAAGAGAGAGACATGGAGAGAGAGACATAAAGAGAGAGACATGGAGAGAGAGAGACATGGAGAGAGAGAGACATGGAGAGAGAGACAGACATAAAGAGAGAGACATGGAGAGAGAGACATGGAGAGAGAGAGACATGGAGAGAGAGAGTGATGGAGAGAGAGAGACATAAAGAGAGAGACATGGAGAGAGAGTGATGGAGAGAGAGAGAGACAAAGAGAGAGACATGGAGAGAGAGACTTGGAGAGAGAGAGACATGGAGAGAGAGTGACAGAGAGAGAGAGACATAAAAAGAGAGTCATGGAGAGAGAGAGATATGGAGAGAGAGTCATGGCGAGAGAGAGACATGGAGAGAGAGAGTGACGGAGAGAGAGAGACATGGAGAGAGAGAGTGATGAGAGAGAGTGATGGAGAGAGAGAGACATGGAGAGAGAGAGTGACATGGAGAGAGAGAGACACGGAGAGAGAGAGACATGGAGAGAGAGAAACATGGAGAGAGAGAGACATGGAGAGAGAGAGATATGGAGAGAGAGTCATGGAGAGAGAGAGACATGGAGAGAGAGAGATATGGAGAGAGAGTCATGGAGAGAGAGAGTCATGGAGAGAGAGAGACATGGAGAGAGAGAGAGACATGGAGAGAGAGAGACATGGAGAGAGTGAGTGATGGAGAGAGAGAGACACGGAGAGAGAGAGACATGGAGAGAGAGAGACATGGAGAGAGAGACATGGAGAGAGAGAGACATGGAGAGAGAGAGTGATGGAGAGAGAGAGACATGGAGAGAGAGAGACATGGAGAGAGAGACATGGAGAGAGTCATGGAGAGAGAGAGATATGGAGAGAGAGTCATGGAGAGAGAGACATGGAGAGAGAGACATGAAGAGAGAGAGACATGGAGAGAGAGAGACATGGAGAGAGAGAGACATGGAGGGAGAGAGAGAGTGATGGAGAGAGAGAGACATGGAGAGAGAGTCATGGAGAGAGAGAGACATTGAGAGAGAGAGACAAGGAGAGAGAGAGATATGGAGAGAGAGTCATGGAGAGAGAGAGTGATGGAGAAAGTAATGGAGAGAGAGAGTGATGGAGCGAGAGAGACATGGAGAGAGAGAGTGATGGAGAGAGAGAGACATGGAGAGAAAGAGAGAGTGATGGAGAGAGAGAGACATGTAGAGAGAGTCATGGAGAGAGAGTCATGGAGAGAAATAGTGAAGTGGTTTGTACTGTGGTGTTATGTTTTTATTCCTGACCTTGAAATATGATGAATAAGTGAGCAGGTCTGTTGGCCTCATTAGACAGAGGGGAGAGTTATTCACGACATTACCTCTCATTACTCCATGACTATTTAATATACGTACACCCACATCCATTGGGTCACACTATGGGTGACGCACACACACGCACGCACGCACGCACGCACACACACACACACACACACACACACACACACACACACACACACACACACACACACACACACACACACACACACACACACACACACACACACAGCTGTAATTTCAGTGGGTTAGAGACAGGTAAAGGTCTTCCCCTGGCTTCAGCCCCTCTGACAAATAAAGAGGAAAGGTGATTATGTTACTGCAGGAAATAACCTGAAGCTCTTCTTCTCTCTCAAAGGATCTAATTTCCATTCCACCTTCTTAACCTCTCTCCTTGTCCCCCCCCCACCCCCCCCCCACCCCCCACCTTTCTCTCCCCTCTAGCCCTGGGTGGGTCTATGATTTCTTAATTCAGCACTGACTATCCATAGTAGAAAAGTGTACCTATTCTATTGGTCAGCTTGTCATTCTGTGTGAGAAAGAATTAGCCTATTCCAAACAGTTGTGGGATGACATATCCCAAATTCATACAACCAGTAGTCCTGGGCTACATCCCAACACGGTAAAACGCATTGAGGCTGATGCATCAGATCAGCACATTTAGCTCAGAATGTTGATTAACTACTGTTTCTTCATGTTATAAACGCAGCAATGCTCACAAGGCAGTAGGCTACGAGCAAATGTTGTTTCCATAATACAATTATTGGGAAACCACCATTGTGAGCGGTTTCATAGAACTGTAGAAGAGGGAAAATCTAAATATGAAACAACTAGCATGGGTTGCTAAAATGATTAGGATTGTACCTTTGGCTACTAGACATTGAAAGAAAGTTGATTTAAAAAAACAATAGAATGTGAGAAAAAAGGCTAATGGTTTCAATGGCATATCGAAGACTTTATAAAATAATTGCCCGCATGTTTGGTCTGATTTTGTCTAGGCTACAATGAAGCAAGGTAAGACATGCCTCATAATATGTAATAAAACATTCAAGTCTCAAACAATTAGTTATATGTTTTCAAGACCGATACCGCATCCAGCTCATTGCAAAGTACTGCGTGAGGCACTACAACCTGCCTAGTTGCCAATGTACTTGAATGGCGAAAGGGAAGCATGCTTTAATGACCAGTTGAGAAATAAAAATAGTAGCTCTTTTTAATCGTGGCCATTGTTTTACTTTTTAATTATTATTATTATTATATATATATTTATTTTTTTACATGTGATTGCCTTTAGAACTGTTTTGCAATTACTGGTCCTATTAAAGCACCTTTCACTCCAGCAGCAAACAGCTGTTAGAGCTGAATCAGCAGCTCTCGCTACATCCACTGCTACTTACATCAATTAATAGGCTAACGGAAACCCTGGAATATGTGTGTGTGTGTGTGTGTGTGTCTGTGTGTGTGTGTGTGTGTGTCTGTGTGTGTGTGTCTGTGTGTGTGTGTGTGTGTGTCTGTGTGTGTGTGTGTGTGTGTGTGTGTGTGTGTGTGTGTCTGTGTCTGTGTGTGTGTCTGTGTGTCTGTGTGTGTGTGTGTGTGTGTGTGTGTGTATGTGTGTGTGTGTGTGTGTCTGTGTGTGTGTGGTGTGTGGTGTGTGTGTGTGGTGTGTGTCTGAGCGTGAGTGTGTGTATGTGTGTGTGTGTGTGTGTGTGTGTGTGTGTATGTGTGTGTGTGTGTGTGTGTGTGTGTGTGTGTGTCTGTGTGTGTGTGTGTGTGTGTGTGTGTGTGTGTGTATGTGTGTGTGTCTGTGTGTCTGTGTGTGTGTGTGTGTGTGTGTGTGTGTGTGTGTGTGTGTGTGTGTCTGTGTCTGTGTGTGTGTGTGTGTGTGTGTGTGTGTGTATGTGTGTCTGTGTGTGTGTCTGTGTGTGTGTGGTGTGTGTGTGTGGTGTGTGTCTGAGCGTGAGTGTGTGTATGTGTGTGTGTGTGTGTGTGTGTGTGTGTGTATGTGTGTGTGTGTGTGTGTGTGTATGTGTGTGTGTCTGTGTGTGTGTCTGTGTGTGTGTGTGTGTGTGTGTGTGTGTGTGTGTGTGTCTGTGTGTGTGTGTGTGTGTGTGTGTGTGTGTCTGTGTGTGTGTGTGTGTGTGTGTGTGTCTGTGTGTGTGTGTGTGTGTGTGTGTAGTATAAAGAATAAATAAGAAAAACCAAACAAATAGAGAAGATGCAGTAATTGTGGTGGAAAGTGTCTGCTGGAGGAAAACACTATGAATCCTGAGAGGAATGAACTGCAAGATAGAGAGAGAGAGGGGGGGGGGTGAGAAATATATATATATATATAGAGAGAGGGGGGGGTGAGAAATATATATATATATAGAGAGAGAGAGATGGGGGAGAAATAGAGAGAGAGAGAGGGAGAGAGAGAGAGAGAGAGAGAGAGATAGAGTGGGGGGGTGAGAAAGAGAGAGACAGAGATGGAGAGAGGGAGAGAGAGAGAGAGAGAGAGAGAGAGAGAGAGAGAGAGAGAGAGAGAGAGAGAGAGAAGGGGGTGAGAAATATAGAAAAAGAGAGGGGGGAGAGAGAGAGAGAGAGAGAGAGAGAAGGGGGGTGAGAAATATAGAAAAAGAGAGGGGGGAGAGAGAGAGAGAAAGTCAAAATGTGTTAGTACAGGGGGGTGAGACATATATATATAGAGAGAGAGATGGGGGAGAAATAGAGAGAGAGAGAGAGAGAGAGAGAGGGAGATAGTGAGAGAGAGAGATAGAGTGGGGGGGTGAGAAAGAGAGAGACAGACAGAGAGAGGGAGAGAGAGAGAGAGATGTGGGGGTGAGAAATAGAGAGAGAGAGACAGAGGAACTAGAGAGAGAGAGGGGGGGGAGAGAATGAGAGAGAGAGGGGGTGAGAGCAAGAGAGAGAGTAGAGAGAGAGAGAAAGTCCAAATGTGTTAGTACAGGACTGTGAGAGAGAGAGAAAGTCCAAATGTGTTAGTATAGGACTGTGTGTGAGAGAGAGAGAAATTCAAAATGTGTTAGTATAGGACTGTGTGTGTGTGAGAGATGCTCCTTCTCAGACTGCAGTGATCACTGCAGCAGGGAAACAGAAACTGACACTGAATACAAATGATCCTATAGATATTCAATACACTCACAGCACAGCAGACCAATACACATACAAACCCAAAATAACAACACACACTCATACTCACTCGTACTGCACACGGGCACGCACACACTCACTCACTCACACACACACATTTATTCACAAGCACTGACGGTATCCTCTCAGACCATTCAACTCAGTTGAAGTTGTCCATCTAGTTTAAGAGGTAAACAAACCATATGTAGACTTACTATACCTCCTGAGGAGAGGAGAAGGATGGGGAAGAGAAGAGA
The DNA here is from genome assembly GCF_045791955.1 of Oncorhynchus clarkii lewisi. NCBI lineage: Eukaryota > Metazoa > Chordata > Actinopteri > Salmoniformes > Salmonidae > Oncorhynchus > Oncorhynchus clarkii. The sequence goes on from NC_092170.1 coordinate 33,684,257, forward strand.
GAAAGAGGGAAGACGGGAAGAGAAAAGAAAAATAGACAAAGAGATAATAGAGAACATGGAGGGAAAAAAATACATATTTCCTAACAAGAAATGGGATCAACTAGCTACAGACTGTATTGATCCAGAAATGGGAAGATATAGCGATTGCTCTAGAATACCTCTGGATATAGAATACCTTTAACTATAGAATACCTTTGGCTATAGAATACCTTTGGCTATAGAATACCTTTGGCTATAGAATACCTTTGGCTATAGAACACCTTTGGCT
>NC_092170.1:33692024-33694524 GCF_045791955.1 Oncorhynchus clarkii lewisi
CACCAGGGAGAGAACATCCTTATTACAGTGCTGTGATAATTCACCTTGGATTCATATAATCAACAACACACCTTCTACTATATGTCTTTTCAATTATGCATTCTCCCTACAAGGGAAGAAATGGAATGAGAGAATTAAGAGAAAGACAAAGTGAACAATAGAGAGGGGAGAAATAGGTGAAGAAAGGATTAGAGAAACCAGACAGAAAAACAGGAGTGAGAGAGAGAAAAAGAGAGAGAGGAGAGAGAGAGAGTGAGAGAGGAAGAGAGAGAGAGAGAGCGGAAGAGAGAGAGAGAAGGAGAAAGAGTGAGAGAGAAAGAGCGAGAGAGAGAAAGAGAGAGAGGAGAGAGAGAGGAGTAAGAGAGAGAAGGAGAAAGAGTGAGAGAGAAAGAGCGAGAAATAGAAAGAGAGAGATAAGAGAGTGTGAGAGAGGAAGAGAGAGAGAGAAGGAGAAAGAGTGAGAGACAAAGAGTGAGAAATAGAAAGAGAGAAATAGGAGAGAGTGTGAGAGGAAGAGAGAGAGAGAAAGAGAAAGAGTGAGAGAGAAAGAGTGAGAGAGAGAAAGTAAGAGTGCGAGAGGGAGAGCGAGAAAGTAAGAGTACGAGAGGGAGAGAGAGGGAGAGAGAGAAAGTGAGATTGCGAGAGGGAGAGAGAGAGAGAGACAGAGGAACAGATAAATACATTATCTCCACTCAGCTAGAACAGATCTCTGATTGGCCACGACTGGGAATGTTTGGAATTATTCAAAGAGAATGAACTGTGGGATTGGTAATGACTCATTCTGTAAAAATGTGCTTACGGAGCGAGAACACACACATGTACAGCACAGTCGCTGGAATCAGAACACACAGACACAAGCACACACCACTGATATGGTCAGTGAGCAGCCTGGTTTTAGAAAATGTACAAAGTAGATTAGTCATCAACTGATTGCAGCCACTGCTCCAATGTGAGTACCAGCAGGCAGCTGGAGGAAATATGACTGAATCATGAGAGAAATTAAGCACAGTAGATGAGAAGGAGCGATAACAACATGGGACTATTTAGGAGACAGACAGCAGGCGACAGCTATTATTTAGATAGGGGTCGGAGACAACGCTGGGACGGGGGCTAGAGGTTAAATGTTTACAAGTGTGAAAGACAAAATGGGTTAGGGCAAGGGTAAAGTAGATTTACCAACCCTGGGTTAGAGAACCATGTTAAAGATGAGCTAGTCTTCTACATCAGCCTGAGAGATCAGGATCACATTTCGGGTTCTTTAGGCCAGTGTTTTCTTATCCTGCTCCTGGGGACCCAGGGTGCATTTGGTTTTTTGCCCCAGCACTACACACCTGATTCCACTAATCAAAGGTTTGATGATGAGTTGATTAGTGGAATCAGGAATCAAAATCAAAAACTACAACTACAACAATCAGGAATCAAAAACTACAACGTATCCCTTTGTGTCCCCAGGATCAGGATGAAGAAATACTGCTTTAGGCACATCTCCTGGTGATGGAGAACTGCAAATTATGCAATGGGTTGAAATGTCTTGTCTGTCTAATTAAAAAGTACTTTGACAGTATCTAACCATGTAGATGGTTGTTTAGTAAGATCTAACTCTCCTAAATCAAAAGATAAGTACATGTAACCTTTATTTAACTAGACAGGTCGGTTAAGAACAAATTCTTATTTACAATGACGGCCTACACCGGCGACCCTGGGCCAATTGTGCGCAGCCCAATGGGACTCCCAATCATGGCCGGTTGTAATACAGCCTGGATTTGAACCAGGGTGTCTGTAGTGACGCCTCTAGTACTGAGATACAGTGCCTTGGACCTCTGCACCACTCGGGAGCCCAAGTATAGCTACATCAAACTCTAAAGATAAGGAAATAAAAGTATACATTTCCAAAATCCATCAATATATCCCTCCATCCATTCCTCCCTCCCTCCATCCCCTTCCTCTCTCCATCCTTACCCCATAGACCAGTTCTCCCACCATGCCATTCCAGATCTTGGTCTCGGGGTCTCTGGCTCCGTACTTGCCGTCAGGGACGATGGCAATCTTGTACTTGATGCCGATGTGTTTGGCGATCTCTGAGGCCAAGTCCACGCAGTAGCCCTCGAACTGGTCATTCCCCTCAAACATCTCCCAGTTCTTCTTCAGCATCACATACGGACCTTCCTACATCCACAAACACACCAATCAGAGACAGAGAGGGTGGTGCGGGGAGGTCAAACTGACCAATGAACTCACACTGACCACTGACTAACAAATCAGGGGCCTATTTTGGAGAGGGAGGAGCCTTTTGGAATGACATTCAGGCGGCGCCAAAGCCTCCACTGGATGACAGTATCACAGTGATTGAGACAGAACATACATTTTATGGCAACCAAAGAAAATATTACAGGGCGTTTTAAAAGGCCACTGTGTGAGGAGCACTGTTGTATATCATCATAGTCTGTGACTGGTGCCAAGTTTATGTACTCTGTCTTCCCTCTAAGACAAAGCACCTCCT
>NC_092170.1:33699524-33714524 GCF_045791955.1 Oncorhynchus clarkii lewisi
CCATGGCCATCTGACAGGGTCATAGATCATCCAGAGAGATAGAGAGGGAGAGAGAGGGAGAGAGGGAGGGAGGGAGAGAGAGAAAGAGGGAAAGAGAGTGACGTCCATAGAGAGAAGGGAGGGGGACACACACGGTAAAAGGTAAACGGACTAAAACTCCTCTCTCTTTCACACTTGACAGGTGACGTCAACGAAATCCAAATTAATATAACGACAACCTGCCAGTGACATGTCTGATTCTTCTCGTACAGCCCTTACTCACTCCTCCCTCACCATGGCCTGCTACTGCTACAATACCCTTAGGAACACTGGTCAAACACACTGGTGTCACTACCAGTTCTGACCACTAGAGGCACTGAGGGCGCTCTGCTCTCTGCTTCAATGTGGGTGCATCTCAACAGTCTAACAAATCTTCCTCTCAGTCATCTGTACTGATTTGAGAAAACAGCATAGTCGATTCCTATACCATATTGACTTTCCACCTGTCAAGTTGTTTCATGCCAGTACAGATGAAGGAAGGGAGTTCAGGATAGGAAGCCATTTTAGATCATTGGGATGCATCCTCTGTGTGTTTACGGAAAGGAGAGGAGCCAGAGGAGTACATTACCATGATAGTTGTCACGACGACTGTCCTGTTCTCCAAGTTGGTGCTGTCATTGGACAACAACACCTCATTTTGGACCAGAACCAGTTTGTCAATGTCATTCCAGTAGCCAATCTGAGAGAGGTAGGGGAGGGGTTAAAACCAAGCAAAACTGTATTTTCATCAAATCCAAATAATTTCTCTGACATGCCTGTGTGTCTATTCCTACCCGTTGTGGTCCGTTGCTCTTCAGTTCAAACACGTCCATGGTGTAGTTGACTCTGCGGCCGTAGTGGTCAAACTGTATGTTACCTGTTAGACCCTGTATACGCACCTGGAGACAGGACAACAGAGAACACAGGTCAGAACAAAGAACAGGCAACAACATAGAACAATAAGGACACATAGGACCAAAGAATACCTGTTTGAGTGTGCGTTCCATGTCTATGCCCTGGTTCCAGGGAGCAGCTGGGTTGGCCAGACAGTCTCCAGCATTTCCTCTACGGGAGATGTCTATCTTCTGACGACGCAGGTTCCTAAAGGCTTCGGCCATCACCAACACTCCATCATATGTCAGAGACGAGGTGTACTAGGGAGAGAGGAAGAGGAGGAGGACAGAGAGAGAGGAAGAGGAGGAGGACGGAGAGAGAAAGGAGTAGATTAGATTAGATGATTTTACATGAACAGCCTAGAGCCTATAGCAGACATGAAGATGTCTGTTTGAGGAATTAGGAAAGGTCTGTTTCAGGCTGTGGGTTCCTCTCTTGACGATCCACTGGATTACATTTGAACATTTTAGTCATTTAGTTGTTGCTCTTATCCAGAGCGACTTACGGTCAAGTGCAAGTGTTGGTTCAGGTTCAGGTTTTTTTGGGGGGTGGGTTGTGGTGAAAAAGGGGATTATTTAACATACTCTTTGAAGGAGCAAGGTTTCAGGTGTTTTTGGAAGATGGGTAGGGAGAAGCTGCTTACACCATTGGGGTGCCAGGATAGAGAAGAGCTTGGACTGGGCTGCCATCCCGTATGTGTGGGAGGGCCAAGAGAATAGAGGTGGCAGAACGGAGTGCTCGGGTTGGGGTGTAGGGTTTGAGCAAAGCCTGAAGTTAGGGAGGGGCAGTTCCTCTTGCTCCTCTGTAGGGAAGCACCATGGTCTTCTAGTGGATCTAAGTTTCAACTGGGTGCCAGTGGAGTGTGCTGAGGAGCGGGGTGACATGAGAGAACTTGGGAAGGTTGAAAACCAGGCAGGCTGCAGTGTTCTGGATAAGTTGCAGGGGTTAGGTGGAGCAAGCAGGGAACCCAGCCAACAGTGAGTTGCAGTAGTCCAGAGAGGTGATGACATTTATCTGGATTAGGACCTTTGCCACTTCCTGTGTGAGGTAGGGTTGCTTGTAGAGAACGCCAGGGTGTTGTCCAGGGTCACACCAAGGTTCTTTGCACTCTGGGAGGGTGACACTGTGGAGTTGTCAACCGTGATGGAGAAGTCTTTGAGTGGACAAGCCTTCCCTGGGAGGAAGAGCAGCTCCGTCTTGTCAAGGTTGAGCTTGAGGTAGTGGGCCGACATCCAAGCGGAGATATCTGCCAGGCATGCAGAGATGCGTGTCACCACCTGGGTGTCAGAAGGGGGGAAGGAGAAAAGTAGTTGAGTGTCATTCGTATAGCAATGATAGGAGAGACCATGTGAGGATATGATGGAGCCGAGTGACTTGGTGTATAGAGAGAAGAGGAGAGGGCCAAAAACCAAGCCCTGGGGTACACCAGTAGTGAGAGTACGTGGTGCAGACACAGATCCTCTCCACATCACCTGGTAGGAGCAGCCTGCCAGGTAGGATGCAATCCAACAGTGTACAGAGCCTGAGACGCCCAGGCCTGAGAAGGTGGAAAGGAGGATCTGATGGTTCACGCTGTCAAAGGCAGCGGATAGATCTAGGAGGATGAGAACAGAGGAGAGAGAGTCCGTTTTGGCAGTGCGGAGAGCCTCCATGACACAGAGAAAAGCAGTCTCGATTAAGTGACGAGTCTTGAAGCCTGGCTGTTTGGGGTCAAGAAGATCGTTCTGAGAGAGATAACGAGAGAGTTGATCAGAAACAGCACACTCAAGTGTTTTCAAAAGGAAAGAAAGAAGAGGGTTTTAAAGGTCAGATCAGTCGAGTGTTGGTTTCTTGAGGGGGGGAGTGACTCGGGCCATTTTGAATTCAGAGAGGATGCAGCCAGTAGTCAGGGATCAGTTGATGAGGGAAGTGAGGAATAGGAGAAGGTCTCCAGAGATGGTCTGGAGAAGGGAGGAGGGGATGGGGTCGAGCGGGCAGGTTGTTGGGTGGCCAGACCTCAGTAATCGCAGGATTTTATCTAGAGAGAGAGGGGAGAAAGAGGTCAAGGCATAGGGTAGTTATGTGTGAGTGGGACTAGTGGACCCAATAGGCTGAGAGAATGAGTGGGACCAGTGGATTCAATAGGCTGAGTGAATGAGTGGGACCAGTGGACTCAATAGGCTGAGTGAATGAGTGGGACCAGTGGACTCAATAGGCTGAGTGAATGAGTGGGACCAGTGGACTCAATAGGCTGAGTCAATGAGTGGGACCAGTGGACTCAATAGGCTGAGTCAATGAGTGGGACCAGTGGACTCAATAGGCTGAGTGAATGAGGAACAGATGTCGTCAACATTCTTTTCAAAGTGGTTGACAAAGTCGTCCGGAGAGAGGGAGCAGGAAGGGGGAGGGGTGGAGGATAAAGGAAGGAGAAAAAGGTGGAAAAGAGTTTCCTAGAGTTAGAGGCAGAAGCTTGAAATTTAGAGCGATAGAAAGTTGCTTTTGCAGTGGATACATAGGAAGATAAAGTGGAGAGAAGGGACTGAAAGGATGATAGGTCCTCCAGAAGTTTAGTTTTCCTTCATTTTCACTCAGCTGCCGCAGCCCTATTCTATAAGCTTGCAATGAGTCACTTAGCCACGGAGCTGGATAAGAGGGCCGAGCTGGTCGGAAGGAAAGGGATCGTGCGAATCATATGATGCAAAAAGGGAGGAGAATAGGGTTGAAGAGGGGGAGATAGGTGACAACAATGTCAATCTTGAGTGGACAAGTGACAGTGATAGCATGGAATTCAAATGAGGAGATGGAGAAATGAGTAGCCCTGTGCCATCCCCATGACAACCAGACGCTCTTGGGCTATGAGAGAACCTGTGGTCTGATGAAGAGAGCAGCTGGAGTAGCAGTGTTCGCTGGGGTGATACATGTCTCTGTCAGGGCCAACAAGTCAAGGGACTGAGGGGCAGCATAGGCTGAGATGAACTCTGCATTCTGGACCGCATATAAGCAGTTCAAACGCTGCCAGAGACCTGGAATTCCACATGGGTTGTGCACACAGGGTACATTAATTAGAAGGGTTGCAGCCAAGGGGTGGGGAGCGTCTGTAAAGCCTACAGGGAGAAGCACGAACAGGTTTAGAAACCACACACATGGTTGCCAAAGCTACAAAGAGCAAATGAGATAATCTGAAAATAACTAAGTAACATACGAAAGTGAGAAAGTGGTGTGGAACCTTCCTCTCTTTCCTTCACGAAGAACTCTGCAGAAATGTATGAAATAAGTCCCATTTACAGTGCCTTGCGAAAGTATTCGGCCCCCTTGAACTTTGCGACCTTTTGCCACATTTCAGGCTTCAAACATAAAGATATAAAACTGTATTTTTTTGTGAAGAATCAACAACAAGTGGGACACAATCATGAAGTGGAACGACATTTATTGGATATTTCAAACTTTTTTAACAAATCAAAAACTGAAAAATTGGGCGTGCAAAATTATTCAGCCCCTTTACTTTGAGTGCAGCAAACTCTCTCCAGAAGTTCAGTGAGGATCTCTGAATGATCCAATGTTGACTTAAATGACTAATGATGATAAATACAATCCACCTGTGTGTAATCAAGTCTCCGTATAAATGCACCTGCACTGTGATAGTCTCAGAGGTCCGTCAAAAGCGCAGAGAGCATAATGAAGAACAAGGAACACACCAGGCAGGTCCGAGATACTGTTGTGAAGAAGTTTAAAGCCGGATTTGGATACAAAAAGATTTCCCAAGCTTTAAACATCCCAAGGAGCACTGTGCAAGCGATAATATTGAAATGGAAGGAGTATCAGACCACTGCAAATCTACCAAGACCTGGCCGTCCCTCTAAACTTTCAGCTCATACAAGGAGAAGACTGATCAGAGACGCAGCCAAGAGGCCCATGATCACTCTGGATGAACTGCAGAGATCTACAGCTGAGGTGGGAGACTCTGTCCATAGGACAACAATCAGTCTTATATTGCACAAATCTGGCCTTTATGGAAGAGTGGCAAGAAGAAAGCCATTTCTTAAAGATATCCATAAAAAGTGTTGTTTAAAGTTTGCCACAAGCCACCTGGGAGACACACCAAACATGTGGACGAAGGTGCTCTGGTCAGATGAAACCAAAATTGAACTTTTTGGCAACAATGCAAAACGTTATGTTTGGCGTAAAAGCAACACAGCTCATCACCCTGAACACACCATACCCACTGTCAAACATGGTGGTGGCAGCATCATGGTTTGGGCCTGCTTTTCTTCAGCAGGGACAGGGAAGATGGTTAAAATTGATGGGAAGATGGATGGAGCCAAATACAGGACCATTCTGGAAGAAAACCTGATGGAGTCTGCAAAAGACCAGAGACTGGGATGGAGATTTGTCTTCCAACAAGACAATGATCCAAAACATAAAGCAAAATCTACAATGGAATGGTTCAAAAATAAACATATCCAGGTGTTAGAATGGCCAAGTCAAAGTCCAGACCTGAATCCAATCGAGAATCTGTTGAAAGAACTGAAAACTGCTGTTCACAAATGCTCTCCATCCAACCTCACTGAGCTCGAGCTGTTTTGCAAGGAGGATATGGGAAAAAATTTCAGTCTCTCGATGTGCAAAACTGATAGAGACATACCCCAAGCGACTTACAGCTGTAATCGCAGCAAAAGGTGGCGCTACAAAGTATTAACTTAAGGGGGCTGAATAATTTTGTACGCCCAATTTTTCAGTTTTTGATTTGTTAAAAAAGTTTGAAATATCCAATAAATGTCGTTCCACTTCATGATTGTGTCCCACTTGTTGTTGATTCTTCACAAAAAAATACAGTTTTATATCTTTATGTTTGAAGCCTGAAATGTGGCAAAAGGTCGCAAAGTTCAAGGGGGCCGAATACTTTCGCAAGGCACTGTATGTGAATGAATGGATCCCCATGAGACCCGTCTGTAGCAATAAGATAATGATTTAAGAGAGACATGACAGTCTTCAAGAGGAGGTTTATCTAACAGATCTGTAATCAGGTAAGACAAACTGCACTACGGAGGTATTCACACACATAGCAGAGTGCCCTCACGTCAACAAACACACACACACACATACACACACATTGCTACAAAGGCCGTCACACCCACAGCAGGAAGCATTCACATTATGACAGAGACCAAACTGAGAGAGGAGAGGTGGACAGGAGGAGGAGGAGGACAGGAGGAGGAGAGGAAGAATGAGGGGATGATAAACTCAGAGGACGCACTTCACATCAGGTCTGCATCACTCTGACTCTGCATGTTTCTCTTATAAACCATTACTTTTTCAGGATCTTCCCTTTATCTTATCTCAATACTTTATTATATCTTTCTTTGAGAAGCTTGTTCTACAGTGACACAGGAAGTGTTCTACAGTGACACTGGAAGTGTTCTACAGTGACATTGGAAGTGTTCTACAGTGACATTGGAAGTGTTCTAAAGTGACATTGGAAGTGTTCTACAGTGAAACAGGAAGTGTTCTACAGTGACATTGGAAATGTTCTACAGTGACATTGGAAGTGTTCTGCAGTGACACTGGAAGTGTTATACAGTAACACTGGAAGTGTAGTCTTAATAGTCTTTGACAGGTATGTGTGATCAATAAAATGTGATTTGATAATACATAAAGCTGGCTGTTTAATTGTATATAAAGGGCCTTGTCATTCACTAATTCAGTAAGCATCTGCATCCTGCTGACAAAACTGAAATGTTAGTTATTTTGGTATTGAAAGGTGGCTCCAATAATGGTTTGATGTCAGCGAATGCCACTTGGTTTCATAGCGTATTCCAGGAATAGAACGCTGAGAATGACAAACTCAAACTCTCACCCACCCACCCACATACCCACACAAACACCCACACACTAATACAAACACACACACTAATACAAACACACACACACACACACACACACACACACACACACACACACACACACACACACACACACACACACACACACACACACACACACACACACACACACACACACACACACACACACAAACTAGAATTTGAGATTGTGTACACTCATCAGTGGATGACAATTGACGGACTGGACATCCTTTAACAAAGATTTATCATATAAATATTAAAATGATGATACACAATTAACAGCAATATCAGGGTGAAAAATGTTACACCATTCTGAAGCTGTCACTGAGAGAGAGGGAGAAAATAACAGCCAGAGTGTGGGAGAGGGAACAGGCAGAGCGAGAAAGTCAGAGAGAGAGAGAGAGAGGGTGAGAGAGATGGAGAGAGGGTGAGAGAGAGGACAGACAAATGGAGGAGAGAACTAGAGAGATAAAGTAAAATAGAGAGGAGAGAGAGAGACAGAGAGAGAGAGACAGAGACACAGAGAGAGAGAGAGAGAGAGAGAGAGAGAGAGAGAGAGAGAGAGAGAGAGAGAGAGAGAGAGAGAGAGAGAGAGAGCAGACAGATGGAAGAGAGAACTAAAGAGATAGAAAGTAAAACGAGAGGAGAGAGAGAAAGAAGACAGGCTATGTACACACTGACCACAAAATGAGGTAGAAACTGAGCTGCACTTCCTAACCTCCTGACAAATGTATGACCATATTAGAGACACATTTTTCCCTCAGATTAAAAAGAACCACAATTTTGATAAAATCCCATATCTATTGGGTGAAATACCACAGTGTGCCATCACAACAGCAATATGTGTGACCTGTTGCCACAAGAAAAGGGAACAAACACCATTGTAAATACAACCCATATATATGTTTATTTATTTTCCTTTATGTACTTTAAATATTTGCACATTGTTGCAACACTGTATATATACATAATGTGACATTTGAAATGTCTTTATCCTTTTGGAACTTTTGTAATATTTACAGTTGACTTTTTATTGTTTATTTCACTTTTGTTTATCCATTTCACTTGCCTTGGCAATGTAAACATGTGTTTCCCATGCCAATAAAGTCACTTGAATTTATTTGAATTGAGAGAGAGGGAGAGGGGAGAGGGGAGAGGGAAAGGGGAGAGGGAGATGGAGAGGAGGAGAGAGGGAGAGATGGAGAGAGAGGGAGAGGGAGATGGGGAGGAGGAGAGGGGGAGAGGGAAAGGGAGAGGGGGAGAGGGGGAGAGATGGAGAGAGAGGGAGAAAGAGAGAGTGAGAGAGAGGGTGAAAATGGGTAGAAGATAGAGGTGTGAGGACACTATGGAAGAGTGCTCTCTGCCATTCTGTGTCTAACACCATCTGTCACCGTGTGATTGGCTGAGTCTCTCCTGCTGCCTCTCAAAGTCACAGTCTGATTGGCTAAAGAGCTGTGACAGGAGAAAGAGGTTTCTCTCCAATATGATTCTAGAACCCTCTCCCAGTATTGTGTATGCGTGTGTATGTACCTTGGGTGGGCTGTCAGAGCCTGGGTACTCTCTCTGGTCCAGTTTGTTCCAGCGCTGCATCAGTTTGAGGACCATGGGCTTACTGAAGTCAACCAACTGGAACCCTGTGACGTTAGCCCCACCATGCATAAACCTCTCTAGAGATATGTCTTTAAAACCCTGGAGGAGAGAGAGAGTGAGAGAGAGAGAGAGAGAGAGAGAGAGAGAGAGAGTGAGAGAGAGAGAGAGAGAGAGAGAGAGAGAGAGAGAGAGAGTGAGAGAGAGAGAGAGACAGAGAGAGAGAGCCAGAGAGAGAGAGAGAGAGAGAGGAGGAAGAAAGGGAAAGACAGAGATATACAGTCCTTAAATGTAATTGAGAGAGAGAGGGAGCGAGAAAAAGGAAAAGAAAATGAGAGAGAGAGAGAGAAAAAAAATGAAAGAAACAAAGAAACAAAGAAAGTTAAAAAAAATGAGAGATAGAGAGAGAGAGAGCAAGAGAGAAAGGTGCTAGGCACAACTGCATTTGAAGATTAACCTGGCCTGCCAAGTCTGAACATGAAAGCTCTGAGACAGGGATGTACCTTCTCTTCCCAAGGAATAGAGGAGAGAGAGAGAGGGAGAGGGAGAGAGAGATAGATATAGAGGGAGAGTGGGAGAGTGTGGGATAGAGAGAGAGATAGATAGAGAGGGAGGGAGAGTGGGGGATGGAGATAGAGAGAGAATGGGCTGTCTGAAGTGCCTTCAAACCATCCTCCCCACAAAGCTCTGTCTGGTTCAGAGTTGACTCGTATTTTCCTCAGAGACAAGGTAAACCACAGACACCTGCCTGCACCCCCCTGTTTATACCACAACCTTCCCCCCTTCCTCTCCTCGTCTACTCCCTTTCATCTGCACTAATCTAAAAAACACTATGTGGATAGGGACAGTGGAATTTGCTTTCACTTGTTCAGTTGGTTGATGTTAGCACAGATGAAGGGCAGCAGGAGTGGAGAAGACAAGGAAAGGAAACCACTTTAGACTATTGCACTCTTAAGATGGCAAATGCAGACTTACGAGGTTGGCCAAGATGTAATGGTAGCCTTTGACATGTTTGCCCACACTAATGGCCTGGAGAAAGACAGGAAGAGAAGAGAAAAATAGAGGAAAAACTTCAACCATTTGTCCATCGTCACAACATTGTATACATGATATGACATTGTAATGTCTTTATTCTTTTGGAACTTCTGTGAGTGTAATGTTTACTGTTCATTTTTGTTTTTTGTTGTTTCTTTCACTTTTGTATATTATCTACTTCACTTGCTTTGGCAAAGTTAACATATGTTTCCCATGCCAATAAAGCCTTTTGAATTGAATTGAATTGAGAGAGAGAGAGAGAGAGAGAGAGAGAGAGAGACAGAGAGAGACAGAGACAGAGACAGAGACAGACAGACAGACAGACAGACAGACAGACAGACAGACAGACAGACAGACAGACAGAGACAGACAGACAGAAACAGAGCAGTCTCTGTCAGACTAATGATGCCAACCATGCCAATACTTCTGAGCCAGCTGTTCCTGGGCAGACCATCGCACAGGTGTGTTTGTGTGTGTGTGTGTGTATGTGTGTGTGTGTGTGTGCATTTGTGTGTGTGTGTGAGTGTGTGTGTGTAGAGCTGCTGGTGTCTGCCCATATTTGTCAGACCAGTAGACAGGAAGGGAGATCTGGCCAGAAAAGGAAGTGATGCATGCAAAGGAAGTAGTGACAGATGACTGACCAATAGGACGTTACCCTGGAGCTGGGGTCAAAGGTGACAGCAGCAGAGAAGAGGCAGACAGACACACCAGTCTCAACTGTCAGAGTCAAAGTCTGGCTGTAAATAGATGGGTTCAGTGAAGAGAGGAGTAGAGGGAAACTAATGCGGATGGACAACCACAAGGCTTAGAGAGAGATTGTGTGTGTGTGTGTGTGTGCTTGTCTGTGTGAGTGTGTGTGTGTGTGTGTGTGTGCGTGTGTGTGTGTGTGTGTGTGTGTGTGTGTGTGTGTGTGTGTGTGTGTGTGTGTGTGTGTGTGTGTGTGTGTGTGTGTGTGTGTGTGTGTGAGGGTGAGTTCTGTGGTCACCTGTTCTAGAATGCTCTGCGGTTTCTCAGACTCACCTGTTCTAGAATGCTCTGCGGTTTCTCAGACTCACCTATTCTAGAACGCTCTGTAATCTCTCACCAGACACACTTGTTCAAGAATGCTCTGCAGTCTCTCAGACTCACCTATTCTAGAATACTCTGCAGTCTCTCATCAGACTCACTTGTTCTAGAATGCTCTGCAGTCTCTCAGACTCACCTGTTCTCGAATGCTCTGCAGTCTCTCAGACTCACTTGTTCTCGAATGCTCTGCAGTCTATCAGACTCACTTGTTCTAGAATATTCTGCAGTCTCTCAGACTCACCTGTTCTAGAATGATCTGCATTCTCTCAGAATCACCTGTTCTAGAAAGCTCTACAGTCTCTCAGACTCATCTGTTCTAGAATGCTCTGCAATCTCTCAGACTCAGCTGTTCTAGTATGATCTACAGTCTCTCAGACTCACCTGTTCTAGAATGCTCTGCAGTCTCTCAGACTCACATGTTCTAGAATGCTCTGCAGTCTCTCAGACTCAGCTGTTCTAGTATGATCTACAGTCTCTCAGACTCACCTGTTCTAGAATGCTCTGCAGTCTCTCAGACTCACCTGTTCTAGAATGCTCTGCAGTCTCTCAGACTCAGCTGTTCTAGTATGATCTACAGTCTCTCAGACTCACCTGTTCTAGAATGCTCTGCAGTCTCTCAGACTCACCTGTTCTAGAATGCTCTGCAGTCTCTCAGACTCAGCTGTTCTAGTATGATCTACAGTCTCTCAGACTCACCTGTTCTAGAATGCTCTGCAGTCTCTCAGACTCACCTGTTCTAGAATGCACTGCAGTCTCTCAGGCTCTAGGTCGATGACATACTTCCTCTCCTGGCGGCGGTCCAGGTCTTCTAGCAGACGACGGTATGCTGCCTCGTTGAAACTCTCCACACAGATGGCACTCACCTGCACAGAGACAGAGCAATTAACCTGTGTGTGTGTGTGTGTGTGTGTGTGTGTGTGTGTGTGTGTGTGCGTGCGTGCGCACCCATGTGGTGCTCACCTGCCAACCGTTTTGACCTGCACGCTCCATGATTGCCTGTAAGATGGCGTAACCTAGACAACAGAACAGAGACATAAAGACAACCACTCAGACATCACCAACCTGGAGAGATGCCAGACAGGCCACAAAAATAACATTCCAGAAAATTGAAGCTGAAGATAGAATATACTCACTTTGGGGGGAAAATAGATCAAAAAGTCAAGTCAACAAAAAAAGTGTCTTGTAGCAATCGAACTAAACGGAAACACTGCAAATCCCAGACAAATCCTTTCCCTCGCTCGCTACTTCCCTCTTCCTTCTTGTTTGTCTAGTGCAACCCTTCACTACAGTACCCATCACGCCTCCTGGTACTGTCCTGATCGCCTGTCTCTGACACCTCTGCTGTCGGTTCCTGACTCTATCACCCTCTGTCTTTCTGTCACTGTTTGTCTCTCTCACCCTGATGCCTCCATCATGATCTCTACAGTTCCCCCTAAACACTCCCAGAGACACAGCAATCACCAACAACAGCTGTCCCTGTGTAAATACTCCTCAGCCTGTCTGTCTGTCTGTCTGTCTGTCTGTCTGTCTGTCTGTCTGTCTGTCTGTCTGTCTGTCTGTCTGTCTGTGTCAAGACTAACAGTGTGTCTCTGTCTGTCTGTCTGTCTGTCTGTCTGTCTGTCTGTCTGTCTGTCTATCTGACTGTCTGTCTGTCTGTCTGTCTGTCTGTCTGTCTGTCTGTCTGTCTGTCTGTCTGTCTGTGTCCAAACTACCTAACAGTGTGTCTGTCTGTGTGTATTTATCCAGACTACCTAACAGTCTGTCTGTCTGTCTGTCCGTGTCCAGACTGTGTAACAGTATGTCTGTCTGTCTGTCAGTGTCCAGACTGTGTGCCTATCTCCTGACCAGAACCAAGCCCTGACTATACAACAGACAACAGGAGAAATTGTACAATGAAAAACAAATGCTTATAGACCCAAAATGTGTCAGTTGACACATGAACACATAAGAGACAGCTTGGGAAGTGATTTTTGTCAACCAATGGGCACACAGTTTACCATGTCTCACAGCTTACCATGTCTCACAGTTTACCATGTCACACAGCTTACCATGTCTCACAGTTTACCATGTCACACAGCTTACCATGTCTCACAGCTTACCATGTCTCACAGCTTACCATGTCACACAGCTTACCATGTCTCACAGCTTACCATGTCTCACAGCTTACCATGTCACACAGCTTATCATGTCACACAGCTTACCATGTCTCACAGCTTACCATGTCTCCCACATGTATAGGCCTTCAAAAACCTCAGTATGTTTCAACATGCATTTCCTCCCAGGTTAAAATGCATTACAACAGGTGACCCTCAGTAGTTGCAGAAGCTAAATCTGAGTGTGTGTGTGTGTGTGTGTGTGTGTGTGTGTGTGTGTGTGTGTGTGTGTGTGTGTGTGTGTGTGTGTGTGTGTGTGTGTGTGTGTGTGTGTGTGTGTGCCATGCTGTCTGCAGAGCATGGAGCACATAACAGATCCTTCTTACTGCCCATTTTCCACCACATTACCGACAGCGCAGGGCTGATGGGATATGCTAATGAACGGCCCTGCCACTGCGAATCACGTGTGAGTGAAGCGGAAATGGCACCTCCAATCCCCTTGGTGTCGACCGAGCCAAGCCGGGCCACAGAGAGACTGGCAGAGAGGAGGGAGGCACACACAGTGAGAAAATGTGGTGTATAGAGGGACTGGCACTGTTAGCCACTCAGAGGGTATAGAGAGACCCTGGCATGGCATGCGGATGTTGGAATGTCTGGCTTAGGGTTCCGTGCTGAGTATTCCCATGACGATAGTCTGGAGTGGAGGGCATCAGCTGTGCCCACTCTACAAACACACACAGCATCAAGGGGACTGGGCTCCCTTTAACCTCTGTCAACAGTTTAACCTCTCCACAAATAATCACAGTTGCAGTTACAGTCAGTTCTGTAACAAGCTTTCTTAATAGACTGGAATGAGCTGTGTTAATGACTGGGTTGAGCTGTGTTAATGACTGGGTTGAGCTGTGTTAATGACTGGGTTGAGCTGCGTAGAGTTTAGTTGTGTTAATGACTGGGTTGAGCTGTGTTATTGACTGGGTTGAGTTGTGTAAATGACTGGGTTGAGCTGTGTTAATGACTGGGAAGTGCTGTGTTAATGACTGGGATGAGCTGTGTTAATGATTGGGTTGAGCTGTGTAGAGTTGAGCTGTGTTAATGACTGGATTCAGCTGTGTGAAGTTTTGCTGTGTTAATGAGTGGGTTGAGCTGTGTTAATGATTGGGATGAGCTGGGCAGAGCTTAGCAGTGTTAATGACTGGGTTGAGCTGTGTTAATTACTTGGTTAAACTGTGTTAATGATTGTGTTGAGCTGTGTAGAGTTTATCTGTGTTAATGACTGGGTTGAGCTGTGTTAATAACTTGGTTAAACTGTGTTATTGGCTGGGTTGAGACGTGTAGAGTTGAGTTGTGCTAATGACTGGGTTGAGCTGGGTAGAGTTGAGCTGTGTTAATGACTGGGTTCAGCTGTGTAGAGTTTTGCTGTGTTAATGAGTGGGTTGAGCTGTGTAAACGACTAGGTTGAGCTGTGTGAATGACTGGGGTCAGCTGTGTAGATTTCTGCTGTGTTAATGACTGGGTTCAGCTGTGTAGATTTCTGCTGTGTTAATGACTGGGTTGAGATGTATAGAGTTGAGTTGTGTAAATTACTGGTTGAGCTATGTTAATGACTTGGTTGAGCTGTGTTAATGATTGGGTTGAGCTGTGTTAATGATTGGGTTGAGCTGTATTAATGGCTGGGTTGAGATGTGTAGAGTTGAATTGTGCTAATGACTGGGTTCCGCTGTGTTAATGGCTGGGTTGAGCTAGTAAACTCCAGGCGTAAAGAGGGTCATTCACCATTGAAGATTCATACCGGAAGGAGCCACGCATGTTACGCACAGCGTTGTTTTGGTAAAGCGCATCTTCAGCTGTTTATATATCAATCAGTATGGCGACTAAGTCAGGGAAAGCTAAATCTAAGTCTAGATATACAGATGTACACACAATTTTAGAAGAAATTGATCGGGAAAGTGAGACAGAGATTGTTGGAGGACAATTCATTTAGCGATTCCCAAATGGAGGAATATTTTTTGAACGGAGAGGACATCGTTTTGGACTGGTAAGTTCTTCTTGTGCTAATGCCGTTGTTTGAAATTAATAATATAAAACATTATTTGTGATTTGTTAAAATTTTAGTAGCAATATGTGTGTCTGCCGCCCCACCCCACCCCCACATGAAATAGCCTATTTGAAGCTGTTGAGGGGAGGGCAGGCCTACAACAATGGCCAAGGTGAAATGGAGACAGTAGATACAGCTGGCCTGTTGTAATATAATAAAGACAGTAGATCTAGCTGGTGTGTCATAATATAATAGAGACAGTAGATCTAGCTCAAATGTCATAATATAAAATAGACAGTAGATCTAGCTGGTCTGTCATAATATAAATGAGACAGTAGATCTAGCAGGTCTATAATAATATATTCAACCTTATGTTCCCTGTACTCTATATATATCTGTTTATTATACCTGTTGATACAGGGCTCATATGTGA